>NC_056741.1:426871822-427109322 GCF_019279795.1 Protopterus annectens
GTAGTGAATTTTTACGTGCCATGTTACTAGCCCTTACGCACAACCTTCAACGAAGGTACACCCATTCACGCATGCCTCCACACAGAAGACGCTCTAGCTGAGAATTGAATGCGACAACGTCTTGCTGTGAGGTGACAACGCTACCGCAGCACCACTACCGAAATCCACAAACAGTAGTTTGTGTCCTACCAACCCCACTATCCTCGTCAAAACCTTCTTTCATTCTTAGAGACATCTGCACATTGCTTCACTTGCATCAGTTCATTAATTATTGCTCTAGCACTTTCAACATCTTTTTGCATTTTTGTTCTTGTCGTCAGCCTCCTCATTTTTCTTTTGTTTGCTATCATCTCTACCTTGTCTCAAGTGATCTCTACTTTTTTTCATTAGTCATTCTCTTACCCCCACTTTATGCCTACGTTCTCCCTTTTGCTGCCCCTTCTGGTATCCTAGCACCATTTTAGCCAACCTCAGACTTTTGGATCATTACTTTACCACATGGTATGTGCCCAGTAATTCTACTATGAAAAAACAAAACCCAATCACTTCCTACACTTCACCTCAGATTCAAATCCTTGAAAGCTACCCATTACTTTCAAAGTAATGAGACATGTCAAAACAAATGTTTGGTTGTACCCATAGCCTTCAAACCTTAATACAGGTTCCCATTCCATGGTGTTACAGATTCAGTGGTTGCACAATACTACCCAAACGAGTGCAAAGTAGTCTTGGGTGATTGTGTGTTTTACTATAATATTAAGTACACCATAATACTATAATACCGCCGTATCATACCACTACCATATTACTATAATATTAACAATCGCGTTTTTTTCTGAAATTTATCACATTAAGAACACTTGGAGAAGCCATCCCCTATATGTGTCACAGTCATCTGATATTATTTTTAAGCAAGGTCAGATTCTTATATATGCCACAGTCTGCTTCTTCTACTCTGTCCTATATTCCCACAATCCTCATACCCTGAAATATTCCCCTCTTCCATTTGGCTCCGTCTCCTCTTCATTACCTGCATGTGATCATCTATTTGCCAATGCACTGGAAACTTTCCAAAGTAAGAATGCTGAAAACTCCTATTCACCTACTAGTCCAGTAAGAAACACTATCCTGATAGCTCAGACATTATTAAACTTTTATCAACAATTCTAGTGAACCAGGCTGAGCAACAAATCCCAGAGGCTACAGTGTCAGTCAGGACAAGGAGAGCTAGAGATGCATTATGCACTAGCAGCTATTACCCCATGTGGAGTAATTTATTTTTTTATTTATTTTACATTTGTTTACGGGAAAGTCCGACTGGGCATGGATCCCATTTTCAGTGGAGGCCCAGGGAGAAAAGCTCCACAAAGATTAGTACAGCAAATACAGTAAATACAATACACATGTAATTAAAGTACAGTACAGATTACAATAAATACAGTAAATACAATACACATGTAATTAAAGTACAGTACAGAGTCAAAAAGTTAATAAGGTACAATTGCAAGGCCAAGAAAAGAGCAAAAAGTAAATATACTATAAGGAGCACAGTCTGTTACAATAAACAGTACAGTTGAAAGGACATTTTGTTCAGTCATTTGGTTACATTCATCAGTGGCTAGTACAGTAAACACACATTGATTAAGAGTATCGAAAGGAGTTGTTGCAAGCTTTCATAGAAGGTTAAAGTATGATCTGTTTAATATATGAATATGTTAACAGTCTGTGCAACAGTAGTGTAACCACTAGGAGAATCACCTAGAAAGCATTATAGATGTATAGAAGGAAGTTATTGGTAGATAATCTGTGTCCATGCTATATGGGGCTAATAAAATCAGACATTTTATTTCATTATGTTTCATTATGTTTCACAGAGGATTCACAAGCACATCAAAACTTACATATCTTGTCTCTTCCTGTGTTTGTGGGACAAATTCTAGCAAGCAACAACATAAATGCATTGGTTTGGTAGACTTCCCAGCAGTTTTATGGGGTAAGGGAAAGTCTCTGATGGGCATAGCACAGGATCATATGGACAACCTCGCTGAAAACTGAATAGTAGTAAAGCACTTGACTACTCTAATACACGTGTACATAGTGATGTCAGGGTTTGGCAAAATACTCTGCAAATGCTTTTAAAGGACCCCAAGGAAGATATACAAAGAGAGTCTATTTTAGAGGCAGGTGATATTGAGTTATGTACCTGCCACACCAGCTGTTTTAGGTAATATAGAGGTGTAGGTTAAGGTCTCAAAAGCGAGTGCTTGGCTTACTACTGATTCTGTTTAGGTGAAAGAGTTCTAAGAGTGAAAAGTCACTCATAGTATGGAAGGCTAAGCAAAGATAGCCCTTAGGAGCCAATATGAGAGTAAGTGCAGAGATAGGGCTCTTAGTCTGTTATAATAGCTAAGGGTACTAAGACATAAGATCTTTTTGATGTGGAAACCCCCCAAGCCTTTGTGTTGGAGTGGAGCCTTCTAGCTTATCAGTGGGAGTGGTAAGTACTAGGTAGCCTGTCTACCACAAGAGGAGTGGTTCTTGGCCCAGGAATTGTAGTTTATTGATCATTCGGGAAGTTGTCCATCTCTTTCAACTTTTTGGTTTAAAAAAAAACACATCTGTGCTTGTTTCCCATCTTTCCTGTAACTAACCTACTGGAAAGCACTAGAAAGCCTTAAACTGATACAAGCCTTCTAGTTTAAAAGAGAGACTTTGGAGTGATTGAGTATCAGTTTTCTGCATTTTCTTGCTGTACTTAACTGTTTTCCGCCTAAACGCTGATTTTCCAGCACTTATTGTGATTTAAAAACTTGTTTTTTTCACATATTGTACTTATTTGACTGCCTGCACTTTTTTTTTAAATAAATTGTTTAACTGTTGTAGGGTACACACTAAAGTGCGATAGCCTTTTTGGATCGCTTGTAATCGTTTAAAGCTGTTTTAAGTCCTTTTTACTGTTTTTGCCTTATCTTTTCAAAAAAAAAAAAAAAACAAAAAAGGTTTTCTTGTTTCCTGCCTTTCTAAGCTAGTATAGTCCAATTTTCAGGCTAGTGCTGAATTCAGGGCTGTGTTACAAGTTTCTGAGTTGCCCATACCTTATTTGGATAGAGGGAAGTTTCTCTGTTCACCTGTGAGAGAGGGGAACTTTGAGCAGCCATCTGTCCCTGGAGGAGTGGTTCCAGCCCAGAAGTTAGTAGTGTAAAAACCGCGTTTGCATGGTTAGCTAGGGCTAAATTATTCCTGGCTCCACTAAGTCTCCCCTTCAGTTTTTCACTTGAAACTAGTCTAACTTTCAACCTAAGCACTAAAAAAGCATCCTACAGTCCAGCACTTGCTCAGACCTTGAGTTAGCTTGCCAAATTAAGCTGAACGCATATAATTTTCCAGGTTTAACTGAAACCTGTTCTATTAGTAGCATTTTGAAACTAAAAAGTCTGCAGAGATGATTGTGTGGATGTTATACATTCTCAGTGTTCAGCATGCACATATTGTCTGTGTATGTATAATAAGGGATAAATTGTTGTTTTGTGCTGTAAGCTACATGGTCTTTTAAGTAACATCTATTTGACAAAGCATTATGGCTAGTAATTGAGTTGTAATTTGTATATGTTATATTTATGAGGTAGTTGGTTGATTGTTTTATTTTTATATTTATGTTCAATATTCTTAACTTTAGTAGAATGATACACATTTTCTACAATAGCATTTACTTTTAATTGTTTGCCTTTAAGAAAAGTAAGGTGTGAGCTATGTTGTAACAGGATTGGTTAAAATGCTCACATGACTCTATTTATACGGATTTCAAATTTACTATACTGTTTCTGAAGAAGTTTGCTTATCAGGCAAATGAAAAGTGCTTCAAATTTTAGTTCAATAAATGCTTTGTTGTTCTATACTTTGGCAAGTTGTCGTAGCAGAGTTTTACTTTGTTTACTGTTTAGTGTGCTTCATTAGTTTAACTGTTTGTCATGGCATCTGGTTCGGTAGCCAGTCAAAGTTTATTTACACCAAGTGAAACACCTGAATTATTAGGAGTGAACTGTAATGGAACTTCTGGTGGTATCATCGTTTTGGATAATCTCCCAGTGTCCAGCATTTTGTTGGATTCTTTACTTAATACGATTGAGTCTATTTTTTCGAGACTCGATTGACTTGATGTGAATCAACACGAATTGCGTGACTCATTACCATCTTTAGTGGGTCAAAGGCATCCCTTTTGGTCTCCGGTGAGTAGTGGCAACTTGGAGACTACATCAGTCACGAATGTGGCAGCAGCGATTAATCCATCACCCATACAACAGGGGCAGCATGTAATAGTAGCTGACAAGGTACTGGCAACTGATAGAGCAATATCGGAAGCAGGAAACTCTACTTTGACAATTGGTACACAGCCGGTGCCTGGGAATGAATGAGCATCTACTAACTTGCAAGTCCAACTACCTGTTTCACCACGTCAACCATTACAGAATGTGGTTAATAATAACTTTGGTTTACCGTCACTGTCATCTTGGTTAGCTGACGGTTTCTCGTTTTCTGGAATCTTGACCACCAGTGACGAAGGACAGTCAGGAAATAGAGGTAATATTACTCCTATTTCTGATATAGTGACCAAAGTGAAAACTTTTGATGATTATTTAGTTAAATTGAAGAAATTACAATTGGAAATCTCTTACTTCTGCAAATGTTTGACATGGAAGGTGGTGCCGAAAGGTTTGCACCGCCATCAATATCCCACTGGCATTGACACTGATTCAGACTTCCATAAAGAATTATTAGGGTTGTTTGACCATCAGGGCTTTGAGTTATTGGAGCTCATGGTCAAACATTTCACTTTATGGGTGGATAATTTATCTAAAACAGTAGCCGAACTTGATAATAGCATTAGACTGGATGTCAAATTCCTTCGATATAAATATGAATACAACTGAGTTTTTTCAAGCATCGATCAGTATATGTTAAAATTAAAAGCCAATAAAATTAAAAAACTCGATCGAGACTGTAAAGCATATCAGCAAGGCACGCCATATCCTATTCCCTCTGCTGCTCAGGTTTGGCATAAAGGTACAGGTATAAATGGTCAACCATTGGAGAATACTTGTACTAATGTTAAGAACAATAGTCAACATCAGCAGGCGTACCAAATGGCCACTGTTAATGGTGACAATCCTTGGAATGCTAATCTTGATGTCTTCAATGGTACTAATGATAATATCAATATTACAGGTCCAGTTGAAGTCCGGAGAAGTGAGAGGTTACAAAATTGCCCTCAGGGGCAAAATAATTTCGGTCAGTATAACCAGAACCAAAATTTTCGGCAAGCCAACCATACCGGTACCAGGCCAAAATAGCACAGGAATTCTCAGCCGAACAAATACAAACAGAAATCCAACAAACGCAAGTCTTAATTAGTTCTACTTACAACCAGGTTGAAGTATTGACTAACTTGGCTGTTTACAGTGACCCAGATGTTACTATTTCATGTTTAGATTTAGGGTCACTCGACGAGGACCAACCTGACTTTATCACTAGTCCGGTGTTGATTGACTCCAGTGATCTTGTTGCCCCAGTTATTGTTACCAACATGACAGGGTATTTTAATGTTTATAATTTTTCTTCTGTTGTTATTACCTCTGACATTGTGGACTTTTTAGCTAAAGGACATACATACCTATGTTCCAGTGCAACAGCTTGACTTGGTTAAAACCATTATAGACATTAAAACTTTTACTAGGAAGTTGAACTTTAATCTAATGATGGGTGACACTATGAATGAATCATGTACTGACAAATTTTATATATCCAGTACGTTTAAACCCTCACTGCACCCGGTGTTACAAATTTTTGAGCAAATGTGTGAATTGGATATTAGACAAGCCACTGGGAATGGATTTAAAACTAATGTTTTTCATCATGCAAGTAGGGTCGAACATGAATACTTAGAATATATTGTCACAAGATATTTGTATATGTAAACCTGACAAAGGAGGGGGTCTAGTCATTTTTGACAATACCGATTACCAGGAACGTATGGTAGCATTGTTGGATAATTATGCTTACGCTCAGAAGTTAATAAAGCATATAGTGTAATAAAATCTGTATTGAGGACATGTTTATAGATGGTAGGTTAGAACAAAATATCTATAATTACATGTCAACATTATATCCAAGATACCCATACCTATTTGGAATTCCAAAGATTCATAAAAATGTGGTAAATCCACCTATGAGACCCCTTGTTGATGGCCATGGTTCACCAACATATCCCTGTGCTAAGGTGGTAGATTCTATATTACAGAAATACTTGATATATGAGGACCAAATTTGTAAGGACTCATGGTCCTTTTTAAAGAAAATTGATAGTTTACTGTACAATGTGAATTACAATTTTCTCACTGTAGACATGAAAGACCTTTACACTTGTATACCACATGACTTGGGGATTGAGTGGGTAGGTTTAAAGCTTAAGAAAAATGGAGCCCCCGCTATTGACATTTCCCTGGTGACTGAATTACTTGATCTTATATTATCAAATAACTTCTTTATGTTAGGGAATGACTTCTATTTGCAAAAAGTGGGGGTCGCTATGGGCTCAACTTGTGGGGCGAGCGTAGCGAACCTAGTTATGGCTTATTGGGGATTGGAATTTGTGTTTAAATACATTAGTCTTAGCGATCGCATAGTTTATTATACACGTTACCTAGACAACATATTTATTTTATTAAACGGCGACCTAGAGGCTAGTAAAAATGTGCTTGAACAATTCAATCAGTCAACCCAATTCTTGCAATTTACATCTACATTTGATACAGAAGCAATAGCCTATTTAGACATTTGGCTAGCTAAAAATAGAGAACTGGGTTGTTTTGTAGCTAAGATCCATAGGAAGAGTACATATTCCAATGCATTCCTACATTTTTCAAGTTGTCACCCCTGTCATCAGAAGCGGTCAGTCATCAAGGGCCAGTTAGTAAGGGCTTCACTCATAGTTAGTCAGGAAGAAGAATTCATAGATGAATGCTATTTCTTGAAAAGCATTTTTTTACATTGTGGTTATCCAGAGACCCTGTCAGATAGTTTAATTGATGAGGTTAAACATAAGAGAACCATTTGTATGTATAAACTTATTTTAGGCGTTAAATATATAATGCCTGAACAGATTGCGATATTAAATAAAGTGACTACAGACAATAATAGTAATCACACTTCTGTAATTACTAAAGATTTCCGTACAAGTTTCATTCCTACATACATTTTACACAGTCACTTTTGTATTGACATTATCCGGAAAAATTGGGAATTGTTTAAAACAAATCCCAATATTTACAGTAAAATGGGTGATTTTCCTAGTGTAATTTTTAGGAAAGGTAAGAACTTAAAGAAATTATTATAACAACAACATTGTAGTTACCCCAGAATTACAGGGATGGACAAATGTCAAAGTTGTAACTTTTGCAAATTTGTAGAGGTAGCAAACTTTTTTACTATTAATGGGTTACAATTTAGAATAAAATTAAGGTTCAACTGTAATTCTAGAATGGTTGTTTATTTGGCTAGGTGGCAATGCTGTCCTGCATTTTATGTAGGCAAAACGGAGCGTAGGCTCCATGAAAGAATTTATGAACATCAATACGCTATAAGTAAAAAGAAACTAGATAATGCCCTAGCCAAACATATTTAGGTAAATAGTGAACACAAATTCAAGTTTCCGGCTATCGACCAGGTACATCAGGATATTAGGGGTGGCCCCACGCCTTTGCAGCTTGAAGAACTTGAGTTAGCTTGGCAAATTAAGCTGAACGCATATAATTTTCCAGGTTTAAATGAAACCTGTTCTATTAGTAGCATTTTGAAATTAAAAAGTCTGCAGAGATGATTGTGTGGATGTTATACATTCTCAGTGTTCAGCATGCACATATTGTCTGTGTATGTATAATAAGGGATACATTGTTGTTTTGTGCTGTAAGCTACATTGTCTTTTAAGTAACATCTATTTGACAAAGCGTTATGGCTAGTAATTGAGTTGTAATTTGTATATATATACGGATTTCAAATTTACTATACTGTTTCTGAAGAAGTTTGCTTATCAGGCAAATGAAAAGTGCTTCAAATTTTAGTTCAATAAATGCTTTGTTGTTCTATACTTTGGCAAGTTGTCATGGCAGAGTTTTACTTTGTTTACTTGCTCAGACCTAATAGCAAGCACTAATATACCCCGACACTTGATTGCCCAGCAAGGCAAGGCTCTTTATCCACCCCTCACCAACCAAGCAACTAAGCAGCTCACCCTACTATTCAGGCATGACCAAAGGGCAACTTCAGGTGTACTCTCCAGTCCAGCTGGTGAACCTGGGTATCCTGAGGCAATGTTACAACTGCCTCATGTACACAGACAGCCTTCTCCTCCTACCACAAAACACTAACATATGCGAGAGATGCAATTATACAGCCAAACAGGAGGCTAAGGTCTCTCCACCCAAGACTAGAACAGACAGTCATGAGGAGAAGGATAACACTTGCACCACACCTCCAGCCTCACATAGACGTACTAAACCAATACACATAAATACACAAAATCATACTCGGAGGCTCTAAATAAAAACCTGCAAAAGCATCAGAGAGCTCCAAAGCAGACACCCAAAAAATCTGCACCTCCCGTCACAAACCAGACAACACATAAAGCACAAAATCAATGTGCCACACAATCACAGCCCTTAAGGCGAAATAACATACCTAACATACTAGTAATAGGTGACTCTATAGTCAGGGACACTGATGCCCCACTCACTAGGCTGGACAAGGAGAAGGTTACTGTTAGCTGCCTGTCGGGAGCCAGAATCCGCCACATAACACAAGCACTCGGGTCACTCCAGAACAAGTACAAATATGTCATTGTTCATGTTGGTGTGAACGACCTGAGATGTACCTCCCTGGACTATATGAAAAGAGACATGGAAGAGCTCTCTGATCATGCAGCCCAGGTGGGTATGACCCTGACCCTGAGTAGCATCCTGCCCTCACCAAGAATGATACCTCAATATAAAGAAAAAATGATCAATTTCAATAAATGGCTAAGCTTCTGGTGTCATTCAAAGGGGATCCAGTGTCTGTCAGCCTGGGATGACATGCTCAACAAGCCGCATTGCTTCACAAGAGACAGCTTGCACCTGTCACCACTTGGCTTTCGAATACTGGCCAAGGCTCTTGCTGCCCCCATAGTACCTTTTTTAGGCAAGGCTCAAAATTCAAACCCACCTCCGTAAACAGCACAAGTAAAAAAATGAGGGTTATGCTACTCAGTGCCAGGAGTTTAAATCTCAAAATGCATGCACTCGAAGCACTCCTAAGTATGGAGAACATCGACATCTGTGCAGTAACTGAAACCTGGTTCAAGGCTCCAGAGAGCACTCCAGCACTACTGGGCTACAACTCATACCACACATTTCGGCCACAGAACACGAACCAAAACACAAAAGGAGGGGGTGTATCCATATTCATCAAGGATACCCACACCTCCAGGTTAGTGGCGCAGCATGATACCTCTGAGATCATCCATGCGCAACTAACATCGGGCAAATCTGCAGTGCAAATTGTGGCCTGCTACAGATCACCCTCCATGACCCAGGACCACCACTCCACCTTTCTGGAGACACTGGAAAACATGAAGGTCCTACCGAAACCCTGATATTGGGCGATTTCAATTACCCTACCATTAACTGGGAAAACTACTTGAGTACAAACTCCCAGGCTCAGCACTTCCTGGAATTTATCAACTCAAATGCCCTAGAATAGCTGGTAAACTCCCCTTCTAGAGGCCACAACATATTGGACCTGGTTATCACCAACATGGGCGACAGGTTTTCCGCACCGGAGGTCAACCCATCACTCGTTAGATCAGACCATAAACTAATCACTCTGGATGTCCACACCCCACCACCACCCCCAACCAAGGAAACCACAGTGAAAAACTTTTCTAAAGCAAACTTCACCTTACTTAGGGCAGAGGTGGTAAGTTTCACATAAAATCATCCAAGGCTAACTTTGAAAGAAAAATAGCCAAGGATTCAAAAGATAACCACAAAGCCTTCTTTAGCTATGTCAAGAATCTAAGTGGCAACTCGCATATATGCTCTGAGCTAGTGCAAAATAGCACAAAATATACTGAACCTACTGATATTGCCAACATCCTGGCAGATAGATTCAGTGCAAACTTCACCTCTCTCTCACCTTCAAAAGGGCCCATAACAATACAGGAAAAGTGTAGTGTCCTGAAAATCACAGAAGCACAGGTGAAAACAGCCCTTTCAAATGCCAAAAACACAGCATCAGTGGGGCCAGATGGTGTCCCAGGCTGTGTCTTGCACGAACTACAGAACAAACTAACCCCCCACCTAAACATGCTATTCAACCTCAGCCTCTCCACAGGCTACGTGCCCATAGAATGGTGCACAGCAATGATTACTCCATAAAGGAGGGGCCACAACTGACCCTGGTAACTATCGCCCCATAAGCCTGACTAGCCTGGTCTGCAAGGCTATGGAGTGCATCATCATGGAACTCATTAACAAAGACATTGGGAACCTCCAAACACTTGACTCGACCCAGTTTAGTTTTGTTATGGACAGATCATGCCTACTAAACCTGATTGACTTCTTCGAGACAGTCACCAAGGCCATAGACGAGGGAAAGGTGGTTCACACAGCCTACCTTGATCTCACCAAGGCATTCGACACCATTACTCACTCAGGTATTATAGAAAAACTCACTAGCCTAAACATAAACCCCTATATCACAAGATGGGTTTCCAACTGGCTTACAGACAGAACTCACACGGTAAGAATAGCGGGCTCCAGGTCCGACTCTAAACCAGTCACAAGTGGTGTCCTGCAAGGCTCGGTCCTGGGACCCCTACTGTTTGGCATATAGTTCTCAGAAGAACAGGCAATCACAGGAGGACTATGGCTAACCAAGTTTGCCGATGACTGCAAACTGGGAGCCATAACTGACTCTCTGGCTGACAAGGACATCCTTCAAAAAGGTCTTACTGAGACAGACACCTGGTGTCAAAGTCATGGCCTCAAGCTAAATGCCAAAAAATGCATAGTCATCCCAATTGGGAAAAAGGAAACACCCACAAATTACCACATAGGCGGCAGCCCCCTTAATACAGAAGAGGTAATAAGAGATCTGGGGACCCAGGTAGGTAGTAATCTCTCCTTTGACAATCATATTGCCAAAGTAGTTAGGAAATCCTTCTATGTGGCCCATCTAATTACTAAAGGATTTGCATCTAGAAATAAAGAGGTTATAGTGCCCCACTACTCATCACTCATCAGACCCATCATAGAGTACAATGCCCCATTTGGGATGTACCTCACAAGACACTTCCAACAGCTGGAAAGACCACAAAAGCACCTCACCAAGAGGATTACTGGCTTCAAACATATGTCCTATGCAGCCCGACTGAAAAAACTTTGGCTGTACTCAGTGTCATATCGCTTACTCAGAGGTAATCTCTGCCTGACTTACAAAGTTATGTCCAACTCAGAATTGATGGACATGCTCCACCTAAAGAAATCCAAGTCACTGCGAGCCACGAGCTCTAGTGAGCTAAACCTCACCACAACAATAAATAGAACATGCCGGAGGGATAAATTCCTGTCACAGAGACTCCCCATGCTTTGCAACAAAATTCCTAACTACATTAGGCAGTGCCCCTCACTAACACTCTTCAAGAGAAACCTTGACGAGTGGATGGGTAACAGAAAATACACCCCTGGGATCACTTCATTGGCTCTGCTTGACAGAGGCTCAGTTAATTAATCAATGGGGCAGCAAAAGCCAACACACTCTGGCTAGGCTTATAAATGCCCTCGGGCAGATAGCCTAGTACCTACCTATGAACCTATGAACCTGTATAGTTTTTCAGATCTCTGCTGAATGTGTTTTGTCCCACCTCCCCCTATTTTCTGCTGTGTATTTATAGATTTTCAGACCTCTGCTGAAAGTGTTTTGTGCCACCTCCCTCTATTTTCTGCTGTGTCTTAAGTTGGTATAACTGTTTTTTACAGCTTGTGTCATCTGACTATCTGAAGGATTCCTTGCATAATAATAGACCCTGCCTGCATATCATTGCTGGAACCTGTGTCTAACAGAGCTCTTTTCAAACTATTTGGAAATATACAGAGCTAAGTATATTTTTTGGTTCTTCAGAACTGTGTACTGCAAATTGTTGCTAGACTAATTTTATTCAGAGTTGTGCACTATTTTTGATTCACTGTATAGTTTTTCAGATATCTGCTGAAAGTGTTTTCTCCCACCTCCCCCTGTTTTCTGATGTGTCAAGTTGGTATAACTGTTTTTTACAGTTTGTGTCATCTGACTATCTTAAGGATTACATGCATAAAAATAGACCCTGTTAGTTTACAGCCTGCATATCATTGCTGGAACCTATGTCTAACATAGTTCTTTTCAAACTATCTGGAAATATACAGAGCTAAGTATATTTTTTTGGTTCTTCAGAATTGTGTACTGCAAATTGTTGCTGGACTAATTTTATTCAGAATTGTGCACTATTTTTGATTCACTGTATAGTTTTTCAGATCTCTGCTGAAAGTGTTTTGTCCCACCTCCCCCTATTTTCTGATGTGTCTTAAGTTGGTATAACTGTTTTTTACAGTTTGTGTCATCTGACTATCTGAAGGATTACTTGCATAAAAATAGACCCTGCCTGCATATCATTGCTGGAACCTGTGTCTAACAGAGCTCTTTTCAAACTATCTTGAAATATACAGAGCTAAGTATATTTTTTGGTTCTTCAGAATTGTGTGCTGTAAATTGTTGCTGCACTAATTTTACTCAGAGTTGTGCACTGTTATTTTTGATTCACTGTATAGTTTTTCAGATCTCTGCTGAAAGTGTTTTGTCCCACCCACCCTCCCTATTTCTGGTTTGTTGTTTAAATTTGGTGGCTTTTGCAGTTGCCCGCCCCACTGTAGATTTGATCTGGGACACTCCCTCCAGTCCCATCTCTTTACCACATTCTAACTAATACACTTTTTATGCACTTGTTTTTAGTCATTTTAATTTAATTGCATTTTGTTAAACTGTGTTTGGTCTAATATTGCTACATACTCATGTGTGCTAGCTTGCACTGCATTTGAATTGCTTTTACTGCTGTTTTAGCTACTTGTCTGTAAAAAAAAAAAACAAACAAAAAAAAAACAAAACAAAAAAAAATGTAAGCCTGTTTCCTACCTTTCCTGCAACTAGTATAGTCCAGATACAGTTTTGCTATATCCAGGACTGTATGCAAGCTTCTGAGACCCCCCCAAGCCTTTCTGTGTTGGAAGGAAGCCTTCTAGCTTATCAGTGGGAGTGGTAAGCATTAGGTAACCTGTCTACCACATAAGGAGTGGTTCTGGCCCAGAAATTGTAGTTATTGGCTGTCTGGGCAATCTTTTCCATCTCTCTCAACTTTCTGATTTGAAAGCCCGCATTTGCACTTGTTTCTTTCCTGTAACTAGTCTAGTGCATACATAGTGCATAGATACAGATTCTTAGTATTAGCACTTGAATTTGCTTATTTGTGATCAGCACTTGTTCAGAACTTGTCGTAAGTACTAAATAAGCTACTAATTACTATAGCACTAAACCTTCCTCATTACCTAGAGAAAAACAGTGTTTGCACTTACTTTCCTCACTTGCTTAGAGAAAAATGGCTCTTTACTCACTTTCCTCACTTATCTAGAGGAACATAGTTTTTTATTCAGGCATGTCCAAGAGTCAGCTCCCAGTGTTCTCTCCTGTCTATCTGATGAATCTGGGCATCTTGGGGCAATGTAGAAATTGCTCCATATACACAGACAACCCTCTCCTCCTACCACCCAACACTACAACCTGTGAAAGATGCACTTATCTAGCCAAACTGGAGGTAAAGCTCTCTCCAACCAAGATTGAACTTGACATTCACGAGGAGAAGGTAAACACTTACACCACACCACACTTATCACATAGTCTCACTAAATCTACACCACCAAAATCCACGCGTAGAAACACAAAAACATTCGTGGAGGCTCTCAGTAATAATTTGCCTGAGCAACAGAGACCTCCAAAGCAGAAACACAAGCAACTTCCACCCCCCAACACAACCCAAATAACACATAGCCCACAGACTCAGTGTGCCACTCAACCACAGCCAATAAGGCAAAACAATGTATCCAACACACTAGTCATACATGACTCTATAGTCAGGCACACTAATGTCCCACTCACCAGGCCAAACAAGAAGGTTACTGTCAGCTGCCTGTCATGTGCCAGGATCTGCCACATAATCCATGCACTCAGGTCACTCCACAACAAGTACAAATATGACTCTGTCATTGTCCATGCTGGTGTGAACGACCTGAGATGTACCTCCCTGGACTATATGAAAAGAGACATGGAAGAGCTCTCCGATCTTGTAGCCCAGGCAGGTATGACCCTAGCCCTGGGTAGCATTCTGCCATCATCCAGAATGATACTGCAGTACAAGGACAAAATGATTGACTTCAACAATTGGCTAAGCTTCTGGTGTCATTCTGAGGGGATCCAATATCTGTCTGCTTGGGATGACATGGTCGACAGACCATGATGCTTTGCCAGAGATGGCCTGCACCTGTCACCCCTGGAATTCCAGATACTGGCTATGGCTCTTGCCGCCCCTATAGTGCCTTTTTTAGGCAAGGTTCAAATGACAAATTCACCGTAACAGGAACAGGCAAGCAAAAACTGAGTGTAATGCTACTCAATGCTAGAAGTCTAAATCTCAAAATGCACTCACTCAAGGCACTCCTTAAAATGGAGAACATCGATGTCTGTGCAGTGACTGAGACCTGGTTCAAGGCTCCAGAGAGCACCTCTGCACTACCAGGCTATAACTCATACCACACATTTCGGCCATGTAACCTGGACCAGAACACCAAAGGCGGAGGTGTGTCCATGTTCATTAAGGATATCCACACCTCCAGGCTAGTTGCACAGCATAATGCATCTGAGGTTGTCCAAGTGCAACTAACTCTGGGCAAAACTGCTATCCAAATTGTAGCTTACTACAAATCCCCTACCATGCCCCAGGATTCCCACTCCTCTTTTCTTGCTGTACTGGAAAATATTAGGGTTCAGCCAAACACCCTAATAATGGGTGATTTCAACTACCCCACCATTAACTGGGAAAACTACTCATGTACCAACTCCTTCACACAATGCTTTCTGGAATTCATAAACTCCAATGCCCTGGATCAACTTATCCCCACCCCCACCAGGGGCAACAATATCCTAGACCTAGTCATTACCAACATGAGTGACCGGTGTTCCACACCTGAAGTCAACTCCTTGTTGGTCCGATCCGACCATAAGCTAATCACCCTTGATATCCACATCCCGCCCCCACCCCCCATTAAGGAAACCATGGTAAAAAATTTCTCCAAAGCCAACTTCGTGCTTCTTCAGATAGAAGTGGTGAACTTCGTGATAACCATGCAGATGGACAATACAGTTACGACTGCTGAATCATACACAAATGCACTCTATAAGCACTTACACGAGTGCATGGATCATGCTATCCCAAACAGAACCAAGACGCTATCCTCCAAAAAAGGAAGCCAATCTGGTGGTCCCCTGCCATAAACAAACTGTACAACAGAAGGAAGAAATTGTTGCAAAAGAGAGTAAAATCCCATGCGTGGAGGAGCTCCCTGGTCAGCCTCAGTAAGAAGCTGAGATCCCTTATAAGATCCTCCAAAGCTAGCTATGAAAACAAAATCGCCACTGATTCTAAGGACAACCACAAAGCATTCTATAGCTATGTCAAGAGTCTCAATGGCAACACCCAGATCTGCTCTGAGTTACAGCACAGCAGCACGAAAATTACAGAACCAACTGATATTGCCAACATCCTGGCAGATAGGTTCAGTGCAGACTTTACCCCTCTTCACTCCCTAAAAGGCCCATATCTATACAGGAAGAATGCAGAGTCCCTGTAATCACAACTATGCAGGTAAAAGCTGCACTCTCTAAAGCCAAAAACACAGCATCCACGGGACCGGACAACATCCCATGCTGCATTTTACATGAACTTCAGAACAAACTGGCTCCCCACCTAAGTACCATGTTCAATCATAGCCTCACATCAGGCTTTGTGCCCACTGAATGGCATACAGTAACAGTTATCCCACTCTACAAAGGGTGAGCCACCACTGATCTTGGGAACTATCGCCCTATTAGCCTGATGAGCCTGGTGTGCAAGGCCATGGAACGTATCATCATGGAACTCATAAACAAAGACATTGGTAACCTCCAAACTCTGAATCCCACCCAGTTCTTGTTTGTGAAAGGCAGATCATGCCTCCTGAACCTGATCAACTTCTTTGAGGCAGTCACCAAAGGCGTAGATGAGGGTAAGGTGGTTCACATAGCCTATCTTGACCTCGCCAAGGCTTTAGACACCATCCTCCATTCTGGAATTATAGCTAAACTCACTAAACTAGGTATAAATCCCTATGTTACAAGATGGGTTGCCAACTGGCTCACTGACAGTAGCCACACTGTAAAAGTTGCACACTCCAAATCTGACCTCAAACCAGTGACAAGTGGAGTACCACAGGGTTCAGTCCTGGGACCTCTCCTGTTTGGTATCTACTTCTCTGAAGTACAGGCTAACACAGAAGGCCTCTGGCTAATGAAGTTCACAGATGACTGTAAACTAGGAGCCATAGTCGAGTCCCCAAATGATGTGGAAATCCTACAGAAGGGCCTCACTGAGACAGATGCCTGGTGTCAGAGCCATGGCCTCAAGCTCAATGCCAAAAAGTGCATTGTCATCTGCTTTGGTAAAAACTCTGTACCCATGAACTACTACATAGACAGCAGTCTACTTAACACTGAATGTGTGATAAGAGACCTTGGGACCCAGGTAGACAGTAGTCTGTCCTTTGATAGTCACATCACCACAGTAGTCAGGAAGTCCTTCTACATGGCACACCTCATCATAAACGGGTTCTCATCCAGGAAAAGAGGTCATTGTTCCCCTCTACTCGACACTCAGACCCATTATAGAGTACAACACCCCTTTTGGAATCTACCTCACAAGACATCTGCAGCAGCTGGAAATGCCACAGAAGTACCTCACAAAGAGGATTACTGGCCTCAAACAGATGCCCTACACTGAACATCTCAAAAAACTCCAGCTTTACTCCGTAACATATCACCTACGCCAAGGTGATCTCTGCCTAACATATAAAGCTATGTCAAACCGAGAGCTGTTGGACATGCTACACCTAAATAAATCCCAATCCCTCCAAGCTACACGCTCTAGGGACCTAAACCTTGTCACCACAATAAACAGGACAATGCTGGAGGGATAGATTCCTGTCCCAGAGACTTCCCATACTCTGGAACAGGCTACCCATCTATGTCAAGCAAAGTTCTTCATTAGCACTTGTCAAGAAAAACCTCAATGAGTGGATGGGAAATAGGAAATACACCCTGGGGATCACTTCTGTGTCTCTGCTCAACAGTGGCACAGGAAAATAACTTTCTTGGGTGGCATAAGCCAGGGAACCTTGTTGGCTAGGCTTACATAGGCCCTCGGGCTGATAGCCTAGTACCTACCTACGAACCTATGAACCTATGCTGGTTAAAATAGAGTTCTTTTTCAATATAAGTAACCAAGACCCTGACAACCGGGTCCAATTTAAGTGTAATGTTCTCTAGTCAGCATTTGTTGGTAATGTTAGATTTATCAAAGCAAGCTATACTGCATTTCTTGGCATTGAGGGATAGCCCATGACTGACATGCCATGCATTAGTCTTGTCCAGAAATATAGCTGGCTCAACCATCACTCTGTGCTGGCAAAAAAAAAATGTAATCAGCCGATCATTACTTTAATTACATTGTAGCGAATGGCTTATTATAATTAACTCTTCCATTGAAGAGAAAAAAAAATGGCCATTCCTTCTACTGGCACATCAACCAGGTGGCCAGCTGCATATCATGCCCCCTCTACCTCTTGCCCTGGCCAGCTCCCATTTCTGAGTCCTGACCCTGACCCTCTCTCCCACATTTTATTTAAAAAAATGTCTTCTTTTAAACTGTATTTAACTGCTTGCTACAAGTGTAGCAAACAGTTGTTAACAGTGTATACCCTACCCACATGGAGCACTACAATGCTCATGTTTTAGTTAAAAAAAATCTTTTAAACTCTAGCAAACTGCTTGCTACAAATGTAGCAAACAGTTGCTACAGTTTATAACCTGCCTGCACTGAGAGCTAAAGCACTCAGGTTTAAGTAAAAAAAAAAAATCTATTTTTTTTTGCTTTTAAACTGTAGCAAACAGTTTAGACCACACACAGAGCACTGCACCACTCAGATTTGACTGCAAATGCAATAGCGGCTTTTAGAAGCCAGTATTGCATTAAAGAGAGATCAGAACTGGCTGATGGCACCCCCTCACAACACTTTGCACTTGGGGCAGTTGCCCCTTCAGCCTGCCCTAGCTATGCTGCTGGTCTTGTCTAGCTGCTGGTGGAGAATTTGAATGTCAGAATGGGATTTCATAACCCCTCCAGTTTGCGATCATCAGCAAACTTGGTTGATTATAGTCCTTTGACATCAGTTTTCACATCAAAAAAGTATATGCTAAACAGTAGAGGATCCAGAACATAGATAGCCCTTTAGGACACCACTGGTTCCTGTTTAGAACAAACACCCCACATTGGTTCTCTCTAATAACCAATTACTAATCCACTAAATTATTTATGGATTAATGCTGAGCTGGGAGAGTTTAGCAATAATCCTAAACTATCAAAGGCTTTAGGTAAGTCCATTTAGATAGTGTGGTTAGTATGCCCTTTATCTGGTCATTAGTAGCACATCTGAAGAACTCGGCCACATTGAACAGACATGATCTTTATTTTACTAAGCCAAACTAGTTTTATCCAGGGATATAAGGTCAACTACATCACTGTTTATCAGTTCAGCTAGAATATGTTCCACAGCCTTACAAATAATAGTAGCATGAGTAATAGACCTGTAATCCTCAGGGTCAATATGCACCAATACAGAGGAGAAGAAAGTAACATCGGGCACAAGTTGATTAAGGAGCTACACCACTTGTAATTATCAGCAAGATCGGTGAATGGTAAGTAAATGGTTATCGAATAATTCCTGAATGAATAGGAATTGATCAGGGCTGCAAAGCAACGTTTCAGGGACGACTTCACAGCAAGATTATTAGATTTGATTAGGGAGAGAATAACAAGCAGGGTTGTACAATTGCAGGATACATTAGTGCAAGATGGCTGGATGGATGGATCAGTGAGGATTAGATCTATAAGACGTACACCTCTGGTGGGCAGGGGAAAATTTGGTTATGTTTATTAACATTTGTAGAATCCAGATGTCCCCAGGCATATTTTTCGCTGGTGGCATATTTTTTTCTTATTTATATGTACATAGTAGAAGTCATCATAATAAGTGTATTTAGTTCAACTTGCTATCTTTTCCAACTGGTTAAGATATTCTGAATGCTCTGAGGAGGTCATAGATGAAGTTCTATAACTGACAATAAAGTATTAATTTTATTGTGCATTGCCAGGAGTTCAGCCTGTTCCAGATTTGTATTATGTAGGACCTGTCAAGCAGCAATTGGGCTAAGAATAATTATGGATACCCCAAGTTGCAGTTGGAACTGAACACGACAGATGTTGAACCTCTGAGTGAAGGGATGCTATCTCTCAACTGGAACCAGGTTTCTGTAATTACATAAATGCTGATGTCTTCAATGTTGGGAAAGAAATCAAGCAGAGCTATAGTGGGCTCCTCTGGCACCCAGTCATGCTCCCCAGTTTGTCGACCCTCAATTCTATGCTGAGGATAAAAAAAAAGGTCCACTCAGTGCTCACAAATGCACCCTCAAACACCTTGCTGATGGGGTGACTGCCGTGTTCACCCCACCCTGGCTACTCTTCTGGAATCAAGCTGAAATATTTTGTTGTTTATGCTTCTTGCTGGGTCATCTTGATATTATTTACACTGGAATTTAATATGACAGAATATTCACCAGATGAACTCTGCCTAAAAAAGGCAAGACAGGGTAGCAAAGGTCTTATTTAACATGCAGAACCTGTCATGGCGTGAGCTGCAGGGACCATACTGCTGCTCTCGCATTCCTCATTCATTGCTGGGTTGCACCTCCTTTCTCAGCTGTTGACTTTGTTTGTTGCAGCTGCTTCCATGTTGATGACTTTCAGTGTGTAGTGGTTAGTAAATAAGATATATTACATCGCTCCTTCCATTCTCAAGTGCAGAAGGCTATTCCAGGAATGCAACACTTTAATTTACCTTATTACAAACCATGACCAGTATTCATTGCCAAGCATGGGTCACTGATACATTGATTTGATGTAACTACAGGTCAGCACAGTAATTTTTTTTTACAAATGCTATTTAAATCAAAGATACACAGAAGCAGATTATGTGTGCTCTGTGAATGTAAGGAATTATACACTTATTTTGTAAGAATATATTTAATAGCATGTGTGTGTGTGTGTGTGTGTGTGTGTGTGTGTGTGTGTGTGTGTGTGTGTGTGTGTGTGTGTGTGTGTGTGTGTGCATGCAAGTATATTGTTATTATCACCACAAGGAAGTAGATTTACAACCATAGGAAAGTTGTCATATAGCCAGGAATGGAAGAAGTAATGAAGCAGTTGCTGTAATGCTGCTAAGCATAAACTGAGTCATACCTAAACAGCCTTCAGAAATCTGCAATCGAGGGTCAAACACAGTGAAGGAAATAATTATTCTCAGTACTCTGCAGCTGAGACTGATCTCAGGGTGGGGGTGGGAGGTGGTGACTATTACACTGTTAGAGGGCTGTGAAATTAAAACAACACAATCTTGTACTCTCTCAGCACAATTAAACCTATTAAGCATGCAACCATTTTAGCATGCTTTTCAAAGTAAATATTTTTAAGTTTGGATGTATGTGAGAAATATAAATGTCGCCATCATAGATGATGATGTACAGGTTTATTTGCAGTGGATTACAGAGGTTAGGTGATGCTTTTAATTGAACCAGCTCATAGGTTTTACAGCACAGCCTGTTTTTTTACCCCTTTTTTTGTTGCTTTTATTTGCAGGCATATTTAGTTTAAGAATCATATAATAATACACGCACACACACACACACATACGCACACACGCACACACACACACACACACGCACACACACAAACAGGCTCATGCACTCACAGGTGCACATGCACATGCATCCTCATCACACAGCACATGATCACATTTTTCTTAGAGTTTTATATACTTTACCTTGTATTATTTTGCAAAAAGTATCTATCTGTCTTTCTGGAAGCTCACTTTTAAACAGAAGATTACATAATAATTGATGGATTTCAAGGAATGTGGTTTTGCGTAATGAAATTTTTCTAGTATTATTTATAAATTTACTCTGTACAGCATGATATAAAGGAGCACAATAATGTGTGTGTGTGCGTGTGTGTGTGTGTGTGTGTGTGTGTGTGTGTGTGTGTGTGTGTGTGTGTGTGTGTGTGTGTGTCCAGGCATACCTCGCAACTGTCCAGATTTTCACAGACTGTCCAGATTTCTGCTTCATATTTAAGTATGCCCCTCAAAAAAAGTGTTTTTTCTGGCAAACTATCGAGGACTGGGGTCAGGAAATAATGACTGACATTTGAGTTTCAGAGTTCATATCCTTTGGAAAATGCATGCAAACATAAGACCTGTTATTCTAGCAGTGTTCTCAAATTATAACCGTGACATTTAACATTTGTCCCTACTTTTTTGGCTTTTGCCCCCTGTTATTTTTGGCTTTGTCCAGGTCTCTTGAATTAAGAGCTTAGCTGGGCCCTAGGATGGCTTTGTGCTATGTTCAGGGAGAAATTTTCTGACTAGTAGTCACTGATATCCGGGACAAGCTGTGGGTCCCCTATTCCCTTGTACTAAAATAAGCGGGTAATAAAACAGTGAATTAATGAATTAATGAATTTGACATGAGTAATTTTCGTCTGGAATATATAGCAAGTTATATATGACCGTAATCAGCACTATTCTTAAGTAATACAATGTTAAACTTCTAAGGTCCGCATAGTTGCCTGCCTTCATCTCTGACTTAACGTTAGATACTAGCATGCAAATACTCTACCCAAACAATCCCAGTCTATCTTAGTGTTGCAGCTACACCTCCTAGACTCCTGGCCCATCCCTTCTCCATCTCTAGTGTGCTGGTCTATATTCCTTCTCCATCTCTAGTGTGCTGGTCTATATTCCTTCTCCATCTCTAGTGTGCTGGTCTATATTCCTTCTCCATCTCTAGTGTGCTGGTCTATATTCCTTCTCCATCTCTAGTGTGCTGGTCTATATTCCTTCTCCATCTCTAGTGTGCTGGTCTATATTCCTTCTCCATCTCTAGTGTGCTGGTCTATATTCCTTCTCCATCTCTAGTGTGCTGGTCTATGTTCTACCACTATCTTGGGAAGTACAGGCCAGTTCACTAATACCCTGTCTGTGAAAGGGTATTTTAAGAGTGTTAAAAACTGCCTGCCTCTTCCTACTATTATTGCTGAAGGGATCCATAGTATGTAAGAGAAGGATGTGAAAATTAACCCTATATTTTCAGGACACAGAGAATGTAGCCAATTACCTCATACACTCATTTGTATCTTGCTTGTCTTTGTAAAGAAAGAAAAATGGTTTAACTTGAAAATACAAATGTGTCCAATCCAGTCTTACCATTTTATAAACACTAAAAACAACACTGCAGTAGAAACAACTACTTTCAAGGAGATCTTAGATGCTACCATATCGCTGTCATAATAATTTGCTGGGATAAGAGCATGATAAACTTGTAAGAAAAGGAAAACTCACAGTCTAATATTGAGAATACCTGTTTAAAAAGCATAACTGATTTCAAATAGCCAATGACCTTTGAAAGTGTTGAATTCAAACTGGCACTCATTAAAACTATGGGGCTGATAATAATGCATAAAGCCCAATTTAAAAAGAAAACCAGGCAACTCTGTTTACAAAATGCAATCATTCCGTTTAGGCCAGTCATTGAGTATAATGTTCTCTTTGACATGTATCTGTCCAGACACATGCAACAACTGGTACATCCACAGAGATACCTTACTAAAAGGATACAAGGCCTAAACAATAAGTTCTACATGGGACGACTCAAAGCCCTGTCACTATATTCTGTATCCTACAGACTGCTGAGATGTAACCTGTGTCTAGCATACAAGGCTTCCTCTGACGCAATACTGATGGACCTACTGCAGATCAATAAATCAAATGGCATCAGAAATACTAAGTCTGGGGATCTAACCTCTTCTGCAGCATGTACTGAACAGTTTGGATGGACAGTTATATCAAACAGAGGATACTGCTACTTTGGAAAACACTCACCATCCACTTAAAACAAAGTTCATCCCACTCCATATTCAAATACAACTTGGATCTATGGATAGGTAATAGAAAATTAACCCCAGGACTACCCCTTGTACTTCTAGTGAACACAAGCGACTCCTAAATGCTATGGCCTATCCATGCATCCCCTCAAATTATCTATGGTATGATCTCAGTTATTTTCACTAGCGATAATATATAATTATTAACTTTGGGAAGCATAAGGCCAATCAAACACCAAATGGGATAGGTTAATTCAAGCATCGAAAGGAAAATTGCTTAGGCATAACATAGCCCACAAGGCCAGCTAGCCTAGTACTTACCTATGAATCTATTAAGATGTGGTCCACAAACCAACTGATAAAATCATTAGCAATTTTTAACTGCACTGGACTGAAACAATAAAGCTATGCAATTAGCCAGCATTTTTAGTGTTGCCATGCAACATAAAATTATAAACATTTGTAAGCACATTAAAGATGTAGCTGATAAAAAACAATACACAGATATTTTCATTGATACTTTTTCTTTAGGTATCTGTTTAGCCATGGGAAATAGTTCTATAAAGTGTAATACAAATGTCACAACCCCATTCAAGAACCCTCATTCTATCAAATATAACAGTATAGGGCTTCTGAATGCTCAATAGTGCTTTGTTGTTGATAAAATGTCTCATGTTTTTATTGAGCTGTACAGTGTTAAACAGTGATCTCAGCAGGTGTTTTAAAATGCTGAATCTTGCTTTACTTCACAGCTCCAATCCAATAACTCTATGTTGCTACCAATGAATATGTATTTATATATATGTATAATAGTGTATGTTACTTTTCCATCGTTATAAAGTCCAGTGCAGAGTATCTTCACTCCAGTCAGATCTCTACTTCCATATTACAACTCCAGTCAGAGTGTTTGTTAAAAATAGTGCTTATTACCACAGAATAAGGTGATGTAGTTAAAGAATAATTTATATCTGAAAAAATCCAAAGCAGAATGCCAGAATGGTAAACCAATCAGAAAAGTAGTATTATGCCAAATGCTACCTTCCAGAATTATTTTAAACTACGGTGTGTTCATTCTCTATTACTATAAATTGCAATGTAAAATTAGACATCTTCAGACAATTTATGTTAACAGCTACCAATTGAAAGAATTATCTTGTCTCACCATCAGATAATTTTATCTTTGAAAAAGCAGAATATGATTCAAGAGGTCTGAATAAAGGGACAGTGTTAAAAGCTATAAATTTACCACAGTGTTTAAGAGCCTCACACATAGCAACTGCCACAAGTTCAGCAAGAAATCTATGTTTACATGCAATATGAAGCTTTAATAAAGTTACTATTTGAATTGGATTCATGTTTATCTACTAACAGCTGGTTCTTTGATTGCCAAAAGAGCAAAGAAATTGTGCTGAAACACCTTTTGACAATTTTTGTGGTGGTGGTGGGGGAAGTCTCCGCCAAACATTATATATATATATATATATATATATATATATATATATATATATATATATATATATATATATATATATATATATATATATATATATATATATATATATATATATACCTAATCCAAGGTCAGACAATAGTGGAGAAAAGGGAAAAATCTATCATCAGTGTAATATACAGCTGTTGACCAACTGACCGCAGCACTTTGAATTATGGAAGTCCTGACAGAACTATGCTGATGAAGCAACTATGGGTTGTCTACGCTGAATTATATATTACTTATAATCAGTTTGTTTCAGAATTCCTCTGGATATTTCTCCCAAATATTTCACCCCAAGTGTATTCCATGAACTTGTACCTCAGGTCAGCACAATCTCACCACAACACACAAACATATAGCTATATATATTAAAATGATACATACACCCCAATATATCTGCATAACACATATACATATACGCACACACACACACACACACACACACACACACACACACACACACACACACACACAGCAGCGGCTATGGATCTAACTTTTATACTGTCTTTTGGTAACCAATAGCTGTTGCATGCTAATAACAAAAGGACTTCTAGTACATACAGAGCTGAGTTCAATATGCAATATTTCCAAAATAATTAGACCTATCAGTGAATTGAAGACCAGGCATAGATTACCCCTCTAGAGGCTTTTTGACAATGGCTATAGTCACAACTTCCTTTACCTATCTCTCTAGCTTATAATTTGTAACCACACAATTTTCTTTTTCAGAAACATTTGAACTTTCCCATTAGGTGAGTACAAAATGTTGCACTGAACACAATAAGTGACTGAAATGCCTGGTAGTTTGGTGCACAGGTTTAATACTATGTGCAGCTAGACATAGTCTGCACAACAGTCCTGCTTGTCTCCATTTAATTACTATGAGATTCTGAGCAAGTCAGTTAAGCAATCATTTCTCCCAGGTCACCCCTGTAAAAAGGCTGTGTATCTAGTGGGCTCACCTGGTTAACAAATATTTTTTTTAATCAATGTCATGTACAATGGCATAACTTTTTCTCAAGATTATCCTCATAATCTCTTTAGTATTAGAGTATTTATCTCATATGCTATCTTAATCACTGCTGAGATGTTTTCATTAATGCTAACAACCACTAATAACTGCATATAACAATATCTATTTTAAGTGTCTCATGTTCAATCTATTTATTTATTTATTTATTTATTTATTTATTTATTTATTTATTTATGACTAATGTAGCCTCCTGCTGAAAAGAGTCAGTTTTCAGGAGGGATGCTAGAGAAAGGCTTCACAGAAGCTATATAACCAAAGAACAGATATTATATAGACTTCACATAGTGTCGGACGTTACATTATTGTCCAAACGCTCTACATTTTATTGGGTAGGCACCTCTGCAGCAGCATCTGCAAAAGAGAAAAAATGCTTTCCACCTTGCAGTCATCTGCATATTTTGCTGCGCATACTTAGCTACTCAAGTTTCTATCTGAAATTCAGATGCTAAGTAGTAAGGACACAGCAACAAGTTCTGTGGAAGTTCATTGGCTGCTCACTCTAAGCCTGAGAGCATCCCCCTTCCCTCTGCATTCTGCTAAGTAACCATTTTTTAATCCAGGTAATGGTATAGTAGCTATTTTTACAAGTTTTAGCCAAACAAGTCTGCTAATATATGGGACTGTGTCAAATGCCTTTCCTAGATGCAGATGTACTATATAAATTCCAGGCCCTCATTTATGGCAATAGTTACTTATTCAAAGAAGTTACCAAATTTAGAAAGCAGAGCAGTCAATATATCAGTTCATTTTGATCTGGAGTTAGTAGCATGAGATTTTCTATTTCTTTTTCTAACAAACCCATGTTCATGCTATGCATTAGTTTATAAAGTATGCATGGCAGATAGAAGGACTGGTAACTATCTGGATCTGAAATACCCTGCTATCCACCCCTCTGCCAACACTGTAAAAAGGAAAAATCAGTGCTTGCCACTACATTTCTGGAACATCCCCATCTTTAAGGTGTTGTTGGTCTTTTCGGCTTTTCCCGGTTAGGGGTCGCCACAGCGGAACTTCGGTCCGCTAATGATTGGCAGTAGATTTTTTTATGGTGCCAAGTTGCCAGCCCGACACCCAACCTTCAGCAAAGGCACGCCCATTCACACATGTCTTTCAGAGGCCATTTGACAGCAGGGAGGACATGCAGACTCCGCACAGAAGGTACTCCAGCCGTGAATCGAACAGGAGAACCTCTTGCTGTGAGGCAACAACACTACCGCTCTACCACTGTGGCTTCTTTAAGTAATGTGGTAAAATATATGAAATGCAATATTCTGATTTCACATAAGAAAGCCTCAGAAATGCTATTAGGTACAATACAGCTAGCTTCCATTATTTTATTCAAGGCTGCATTCTAAAGAATATTATTCTATGGTAAGTGTTTTATTATTCCTGATTTCTAATTCCATTTCCCATAGTTTTTTCTATATTAAAATTGTTATAAAATGTTTCAAAGAATATATTAGCTATATGTTTAGGGTCAGAAGCTATTATGTTGCCAACTATCAGTATATCATGTTTCTGTTTTTTTACCCTTCAGTTTTCTATTGTAGTTGAAGGAAGCTTTATTATTGCATATGAGTCCGGCAACTAGGTTTGTTTCATGGCATATTATTTTTGACACCTTAATAACTCTGTTTAGAACTGTTTGTACTTCATTTAATCTAATTTTAGTATTTGTTGAGTTTTTCTCCCTATAGGCTATGTAGTATCTTTGATTTCTGCTGAGAAGTTTATTGATTTTATACCTCCACTAAAAGGTGCTTTTTGAATTTTCCAGCATATATCTGTCTTACTGGAATTGATCTATCTGTATATTCATTCACGTGAGTGATAGAATTTGTCCACTACCTCAAATGGTGTTTGGAACACTAAATAATAAATTTTAGCAATTGTTGCCTAGAGTATCATTAATTTCATTATAATTACCATATGACAAATTTCAAAAATATCTGCTTGTTAAATGCTAGGAATTGTTTAGTCTAAGGCTAAATATAACTGTCATGGCCTGACTTGAAAGTGGAAGCAAAGATTTCTGGGAAGAAAAAATAATTTTTTGTCTTGTGTATTACTACCCAGTGCTGGTTTGGTTACTATTTTTCTAAGTTATATTTGGCTACATATATTATCAAAAAGCAGTTTCACAAGTCAGTATCTGGACAGCTAACATCCCATAGTAATGTTGTTTTATTGGTTATTTCTATGTCCTATAATTACTTGATAATTCCTTGTTTTCACACTGAGTCATATAAAGGGTACAGTAATATCCCATACAGTCTGTGTCTTTGTTATCTAGCCCATAGTGTTGGCATCTTTGTTATCTATATGAACTTATAACTAGCAAGTTCTCTGATTATAAAAAAAAAACTGTATTCTACTCTGTACTTGCATATACTGTAGATAGGTAATGTAGTAATTTATCTTTCAGAAGTCAAGTATCACATAATGATTAGAGTTTGATTTGCCAGTTGGTATTGAGTTTGTGATGAAATGAAGCTGTTAACAATCTTCTTTCTGCGCTGCCATTTTGGTGTTCCATTATTAAAGTCACTGATTAATTATAAATGCTGTTGTTTGCTGGCATTATCTACACTGCCAATGAAGATAACTTGGTAACCAAACATGCAGATCATGATGCACTGTCAGAACTGGGTCTTTACTGAATAAAAAGTCTGCAATCACCATTTCAGACCAGAAAACCTCACCAAAGAGTTAAGAGAACACGAAGGTATGAGTAAGCCATTTTTCCAAAATAGCTGTTTTACCCCTCAGCATGATCATTTTAGGCAATATTCACCATTTCACCTTAAATAACAATGCCTTTATTGAAAATAACCAAATTTAAACCACCAATACCATACAACTTTGTGAAACCATGGGTCTGGCCATTGTGGAGGCAGAGATTTACATGTTTATGAATTGCAGCCAAACTGAATAAAGAAAGTGAAGAAATGCAAGTAAATTATATGCTAGAGACAAGGAGGTGGAAGCAATATATAGCTTATTTTCATTTTCTGAGAGACGGAGTATGACATATGAGTCAGTAATAAGTAAGATCAAAGAACATTTTGTGCCAAAAAGAAATGTACATGAAAAAGAATTTCTTCACAAATATATTCAAACTAAAGGAGAAAGTGTTGGAGATTTTGGAAGGCACTTGCATGGACTTAGTGAAAACAGTGAATTTGATATAACTAAAGATGAACGAGAAAGAGTTGTGATTGGGCTGACTGGTTGAAATGTCTCAAAAGTTATAACTAGAAGTAAATCTACTTTAGAAAAAGTAGCACAAATTGCTGGAGATGCCAAAGTGAAAAATAATCAAAATGTTAATACGAATACTGCAAATAATATGTGTGAGACAAAATAAAAAGCAAAAAGTCAAATGCAATAAAAAGCATGATACTGACCAAAACAGCATGCAAATAAGAAACAGGGTGGCAACGAGCACTTCACACATGCACACAGTGTAAACGGCTTCATGCAATTCAGAGCAGTACATTGCTGGTGGCAGAAATGCTACAAGATGGAACGTTTTGCTTCCATTTATAAAACTCAGCTACTAACAGAATTGGCTACCAAAAATATAACTGAAAAAAGTGTTCAAAAAGCATATTTTCTGTGTTTAGTGACTGCTGCACCAAAAGCTGAATCAGGCTGACATGTCAAGCTGTCCATTCATGAGAATACAGTAAGCAGTACGGAAGATATAGTGGCTGATGTTACAGGTGCATTGCATGCTACTTATGAGAGCATCTAAAAGCATCAACAACTGCATGAAGCAGTAACAGAAATATGTAGCTCTGCAGGCAAACTCAAGAGTATTGGTAAATTTCAAGCCAAGTCTGAGTGGAAAGGGCACAGTTGTGACTTCTGGTTTTATGTGCTGGAAGACCCATGCATAAATAATCTGCTCAGGAGAGATGTGGAATGTGAGGTGGGGCTGATCTCAAGAATAAATAGAATTAATGTGGATATATTTGGTGAAATAAAATGCTTAACTGTGAACCAGTAATGAGAAAGTTAAAGCCAGATGCTATTCCATATGTCTTGGCCACACCCAGAAGAGTGCCTTTTTTCAGTACTATCCAAAGTACAGCCAGGAAAATAAATGCAAACATGCACTTGCTGTGACTGAAAGTGTAACTCGGCTGACTAAATAGTGTGCTTCCATGGTCACAGTCATTAAAAAAATGGCAGAGTAGAAATATGTGATGATCTGATAAAAGTTAAATAATGAATTCATGTGAGAAAGGTTTATTCTACCTATCCTAGAAAACATAGCACCTAAGCTGGCTGATTCTAAACTGTTATCCTCATTAGATGCTTCAAGTGAGTTTAGCCAGATAAAGCTAGAGAAAGACAGTCAAAAGTTTACAACTTCTATTAATTCAGTTGGAAGGTTTTGTTTTAAGATACTGTCATTTGGTATAACTTCAGCATCAAAATTATTTCAGGTGAAATGAGTAATCTATTAAAAATGCAAACAGGTATTGTTACTGTCATAGATGACGTATTGGTGTTTGGTCCTAATAAGGAGACACTTGAAGTGAGATTGGGGGAAGTGCTCAAAAGTATTGGGAATTCACATCTGAAAATGAATAAAGACAAATGTTGTTTTGGAACATCAGAAATTCAATATTTCATTTGCAGCATGAGGGCTGGTGGAATCAAACTAGATGCAAACAAGGGCAGAACCTTAGCAGAGCTAAACATTCCAGCCTGTCTGACTTAAGCCATGTCAAGCCCTAGACATGATTATTTTTTTGGATAAACAATACCAGATCTGTCTGCAGTTCTGCATAAAATGACAGCTTTACTAAAGAAAAATATACCCTTTGTCATGGAGGAATGTTCATGCCTTAGCATGCAACAAGGTTATACAAATGCTAATGACTGCTGTAGTGATAACCTACTGTGAAGTTACCAAATGCAGAACAGTGAGTGCTGATGTCAGTAACTATGACATTCCTTCATTACTCCAAATGGATTGATGGACAAGAGTTATGAATAGTTTCTTATTGGCCCATGTGACAAACTGAAATGCTGCCAGCCCAGCTAGCAGGGATTTTGTAAATAATTATATGTCACTTGAAAATATTAGTATGATTTATATAAAAATGTGACACTGCCAGCCCAGCTATCTGGAATTTTGTAAATAATCATATGTCATTTGTGAATATTAATATGATCCATAGGCTTGTCTTACAAATGTAAGAGAACTATATGTTATGTGCATATTAAACTACTGGTGCAGAAGTGTGTGTTGAACTATGTGTTATGTACTGAGCTTCAAGAATGTAACCACAGTGTACCCTGCTGGAAAAAAAGCAGAAATGTATATAAACTATATATATGTGCAGATGTGTGTTTTAATGGTAGAAGCTGGAACATACAGAGTTAACTTGCAAAACCTCAAGAAAATAAGTGGAAATTGTTTTATGATTCTGTTATCTCTGTTTCAGCTCAGAGCAGATACAATGTCTAGAGTTGGAGGTTTTCCTATTGTCTTGAAACAGAAATAATTACTAGGTAAATGTAAGAGTGCTTAACTGTTTTACGACTTAGAGTTCTAGGCAAACGTCTGAGAGATATGTACCTCTAACACAGAGGTGCTAAATTCTAAGTTTCTGTTAACCTGGGAACTGAAGGCAGGTGAGAAAGAGTGATGTCATCCCAGCTAACCTAGCAGTAATGTGTGTTATCTCAGAGAGTGACTGTGCATTTTTATCTTGTCTTGGATCTGAAAACATCCATTCAGCACTTCTCATCTGCATTTGCCATGCTCTGTAAGTAAGTTATTTAGAGCATAGTTTCTTTTAGAGATAGATAGGAATATAGTAACATTAGTTTAGATGCTTTCTGTATTTATTTGAGACTGTCCTGCAATGTTGTTTTAAAATATTTCCTGTGATTCTGAACTCTGCAGTCACTGTGTTGAGTTATTGAATATTGTCTTATTCTTTTATTTATTATTAAATATATTTAAACCTTTTGATTGTGGCTGGTTTGTTTAGAGATATTGAAGCTCTTAGAGTACTTGCATATGTATCTGGTGGCACTGTATAAGCCACTCCTAAATAGCCTTGGCCTTGGTCACACTTATTTGGATAATAGTAACATTACACAGTAGGACTGGTCACCCTTTGGGAAGGGCCTTAAAGTAGCTGATAAGGGATTCTGGTAGCAGTGCTAACTACCTTATGGTCTGGGCAGAAGGGGGGCATAGCTACTAGACCTGTGCCGGTGTATAAATCAAATCTCAAAGTGTCCGTTTGTGTGTGTGTGTGTGTGTGTGTGTGTGTGTGTGTGTGTGTGTGTGTGTGTGTGTGTGTGTGTGTGTGTGTGTGTCAGCCACTTGGGCAAGGACACGAAGCATTGGTTGCACAGACAGAGTGTTGGGATGACTTGGCTTGAACCCTGGCTAAGGACTCAACTCTATAGCTGTGCCAGTGGGGAGTTTTATTGGGGATCTGGAGAAAAAGGGAGAAACCAGTCTCAGACTGATTGTGATCTGTGTGTGCTCTTAAGGGAAATTGTGCTTTACTGTGTGTGTACTTGTCATCCTCCCGATGTGCACATCCCTCACTGGTGCAAGTAGTGAATATTGAGGCTCCTTGATTACTGAGCCAGTACAGAGGTGCCACAGCCCAGAACACTAACCAATGCTAAACAGAGATGCTCCCAGATTGAAAGACTGCCTTGTGAGTTTGTGGGCATGTAAGTAGTTCTCCAGATACATATTGGGACTAAAGTGTTTCCAACAGCAAACTGAATGCAAACTACTGAATACATTGATTAACTCATATGATGTTGATAAGGTACCACACATATGTCCAATGTTGCTGACGGGACTGATATGTTTTAAATCCAGAGCAATTCATGTACCTGGAAAGCAGTTAATCATGGCTGACATAGTCTGAAATCCAGTGCATTATCAAAAGGAGCCAGATGCTAAAAAAAATCTTACTATCTATGTGCAGAGCATTACTGCAAATTGACCAGTGACAACAAAAAGGCTATAAAAGTTAAAATAAGCAATGTGACATGTTTTAAACAGTTATGAAATAGATAGAAAGACCTAGTTGGATATAAAACAAACATCTGATGTACAAATATTATGACATCATAGCAATATTATCCAGTCAAGATAGTTTTCTACTGTACAAAGACAGAATTGTTAAATTTTCTTCACAATGTGCTGGAGTCTTAACTCAAATACATGTAGGACATCAACACCTCACAAGGTATTATAACGGAGCCACAATATCTATATGGTGACCCAACATTAGCGTGAACATTGCAAAGCTTCTCTCAAAGTGTCAGTTCTGTGCCATACACAAGCCACCCCAAACAAGGGAATCAAAACTACTGACCTCATTTCTACAAGGTCCTTGGTAAATGATAACTGCTGACATGTGTGAGTATGCCAGCAAATGTTACCTTGCAGTAGTGAACTAGTACTCTTGAGGTATAAAGATATTGATATTGATATTATTATTCTTAAGCTTGCAGTTGTTAGAGAGAGAGAAACAATGCCTGCCAGAAAAGTCAAAGCCAGTCAGGGCTATGGCAGGGACTTTTCAGGTAGCAAAAAGTAACAGCACACACCACCAAAACTAGTAAACAAAAACAAGTCCTCAAAAAATGGATAGCAAACAGAATCATATAACAAACCCTTTAATAATCAGCTACTAAAACATTTAATTAATTAATTATGTATGACATCCTATAAAATTATTGTTTCTAGGCAGTCTTGTTCACTTCTGATGAAGTCTTTTTTTAATGAAGACGAAAATGCTGATATTTTAGTAGTTGGGCATTAAAGTCTTTTTTAACAAAGGCAAAAAACGATGTTTTAGTGGTTAGACATTATACATTGATTATTAAAGGTTCTATTCACACAATTATGTTCGGTCTCCATTTTTTTGAGGTTGTTTCCATTGGCCAGAGTTCATTTAGACTGCAAGGAAGTTGGAACATTATTTAGTTCTGAGTTCTATATTTTATTTCCAAATGTGCAAGACATGTCTACACTCCTATAACCTGAGAGTTAATACCATGTCTTTGTTATGCCTTATGCTGTGTCCCATCTTGTATGTCATATTGTTGTCATTTATCAGGATACGCTAATTTGCATTAAAAAGAGACTTTCCTGGAGGAATCATTTGAAAATTTTAATCATTTCCATTTTGATGAAAGCGTGCACGTGTGTGTGTGTGTGTGTGTGTGTGTGTGTGTGTGTGTGTGTGTGTGTGTGTGTGTGTGTGTGTGAGATCTGTTGGAGTGTACATGTGTTAGTGTGAAATCAATGGATATTGTGATGTGATTAAGGAATTTCCACCTGTTCTGCTTGTTGTGAGGGTGTGGAGGGTATAGATCATTATGTCCCCTGGTGGAAAAAAATATATTTTTGTTACTTTGTATCAGAAGTTGATGAAATGTGCTGTCAATGAGTAGATGTCAATAATTTTAATTGTGGCAATCGTTCAGGACACTGACTTAAACTTAATTTATTATGTTTACTGTGCAAACAATTATAAACTATTATAAATGTTGGTTGTACTTGATGTGTGTGTTGATCTACTATATGCATGATTTCATGTACAATGCTCACAATCTCATTTTTATGTGATACATGTAATTCACAATTTAAATCAATGAAATTATCTTGCTGCTGGCGCTTCACTTTAAGCAGACTTTCCCATTTAGATATTCCCAGTTAAAAATGCAAATGAGTGAAAAACAAAACAACAGCAACAAAAAATGAATAAACAAACAAGTGAATAAATAACCCGGAGGTTCAACAATAGGTGGAGAGTCCATAGTCACAAATTTGCCTCTTGATGAGCTTTCTGGCATGCTGGGATTTTTGAAGGTAAAATAATGCATTCATTCGCATGACAAAGATACTCATGAAGGTGTGTAAACATGTGAAGGACTTATTGATCTACTATTTAACTTGTGCAGTGGAGCTCACTACATCACTTCCACTTAAAGTATGGTCCATGCACCAGTGCAGGTCCCAGAATGGTTTGTTGTTGGTCCTCAGGCCTAGTGAATGAATTTATAATTTGTTCACTTACAGAGATAAAATATAAGCATCCCATGGAGCTCCATAGCCAGGATCCTGGTGCCAGACGGGGAAGGTGACTGGTTAAATGCACAGATTTTTAGGATGTCAGTGCAGTTAGCAAATCAGCCTGCAAGCTTTCTATACCTTCCACGATGACTGGCTGGAGAAGTAGTTACTGGTGCATAAGGCTTTTTTATATTGTCAGTGGTGGATTCACTGGGGAGCTAATGGCTTAAAAATTGTTACTTTTTTTTCTCCCTTTCTGGCCAATTGCTAAAGATTATAATTGCTAAATAATGACATACATTTCAGTTTCATATCCTTCAGAAAATACAATGCAAGTTAAACTAAGAGGCTGAGAGTGCAGAAAGGTTTTGCAGTGGGTTACCCTATATGTTTTTAATTTATTGGGTCCCAAACAGATGTATAAAGTATATACAGTCATACAAGTAGCTTTAACTGGTGTGTGTGTGTGTGTGTGTGTGTGTGTGTGTGTGTGTGTGTGTGTGTGTGTGTGTGTGTGTGTATTTGTGCAGAGGGCATTGCTCTTAACTGTCTGTGATGTTGCCTCATGTTTTGGTGTATTCCTCGTAATATTTTTACTTTTCTGTAAAATTTTTGTATATTGTGGTTACTTAATAATGACAGATGTGAGTCTTGCACTTTGAATCATTCAGAAAAAGTTTATAATTGCAAAAGCTGTAATTCTAGCAACTCATTCTGTATGAAAGAGTGATATTTAAAACTGGTTCCTGATTTGGGTCTTTATAGATTATTTTGGGAGTAGGGGTGCAGAGACATAATGTGTGTATGTACGTATGACAGCAACAACTTTATAAAATTTTAATCCCAATTTAACACCAGAAGACTGCATAGAAAGTTACTATTATTTTTTGAGCAGAGAAACATCAGTATTTCCAGAGATGCCTCTGTTTCCTTGTAAGCATTTATCTTCTCAGTTTATTGGGGAATGATATTTTTCTTTGCTTTGAGTATTAAAGCTTGGAAACAACTTATTCCTTCCTTGAAAGAAAATAAGACTGAATTTCTTTCCTTAGTCAGAATTTTTGTTGATGCCATTACTGGATCAAAAAGTTAGAAAAAAAGTTCCAAAAAATGCACCTCAGAGTGGTTTCTGGGTGCCTAGCAGCCAGCAGACCCCCAACTTAATTCAATTATTTCCATGCAGTCTTGGAAGCCTTACTGTTGAGCTTAAGACAAGATGTGGAAACACAAGAAAACGTATCCATTTGGTGTGGCTTCTAGATTATATATCTTTAGGTGCTGTAGTCTCATCATTGCTTTTATTTTACAGAAGTACTTGTCCATGATGGATCAGAAAGCAAAAACAAATGGTCCTTTCCAAAGGACAGATTGAGAAGCTCTGCCTTCCTTCATATCTCTCTGAAGTTATGACATCAGTATATTGCTCTTTGTCAGGGTGGGTGTGGAACATTTCATCATCCGTCAGATACTCACAGACAGGCCCAACTCCTTGCAGGGGTGCCGGAAGATGTTGGGGCGGGGCAGAAGGCAAAAGGGGCACTTTGTGATCTAAAAGGGCAGCTTTTTTAGCCGTCTGCTGTATAACATAATCATTTATGTGACACAACATGTGTATAGTGTAAATATGCATTACAGGCAGACCCTGAGCAAGAACTTCAGCAAAGGATAGTGGAATGGAATGCAACACTGAAGGCACATGGGATGAAACTGAGTACAGGTAAGACAGAGGTAATGACAGAAAATGGGGACAGTCAGACAAAGCTGAGAACTGAGACAGAAGACAAAATGGTGGAACAGGTTAACAGCTTCAAGTATCTGGAAGGGGTGGTTGAGGAGAAGTCTGAATGAAGAGATCAAAGCTTGAATCAGAGAAGCTGCAGCCAACTGGCACAGAGTGTCAGGTGTCATGTATGACAAAAGAATGCCAAAGAAGCTGAAAGGTAAGGTGTACAAAACAGTTGTGCCACCACTACTACTGTGTGGTACAGAAACCTAGGCAGTAAAGGCAGAGCAGATGAGGAAGCTAGAGGTTATAGAAATTATGTGCCTAAGACAGGTAGTAGAATGCACACTGTGGAACAGATGAAGACATAAGGACATAAGAGCAGAAGCCAAAATAGCTCCAATTGCAGAAAACATCAAAAAGAACAGATTATGGTGGTTTGGGCACATATGCAGAAAAGCAGAAGACAATCTAGAAAAGAAGATTTGGCACAGACAGAAAGAAGGCAAGAGAAAATGAGGGCAGCTATCAAAGAGGTGGATGGATTGTATGAGAGAAGATCTATTGCAGTCAGACATGAGTGTTGAAGAAGGCAGGAGTGTGACATTGAATTGAGAGAGAAACATTTTATAACACTGTAACATCTAGATAACAAAAACATGCAAGATGCTTGGTTTTGTCAGATTTCTGGCATATAACAATCCTTTTGACTGTATCTTTATTTATTACTACATAATAAATTCCATGTTGCTTAATAGTGTTAAACATGCCCTTGCAGGCATACTCCACAAGCTGTTTAACTTAAGTTTAGTTACTGCCTTTGTCCTAAGGGGACACTGCAATGATGATGCCTGTCTAAAAGACTGGCCATACAACTGACCTATGAAGTTAAAGTCAGCCTTACAACTTTCATCTGCAAAACCATGGGGTGTATTATAATTACTCCAGATAAATGCTCTCACAAATACGGCAACAGTGCAAGGCCAAAATTCAAAACTCAAAAAACAAAAAACAGTCATCACTCCACATCGGTAATAAAATACCCTTTATCAGTAGTTATTAAAAAGCATGTAGAGGCATTTAATTCAAGCAAGACAAACCAGTTTGGGACAAAAGCTTTCTTCAGTGCCAAAAGCAGTATACAAGTGTATTATAATTAATCTCACAAACTTTCAACTAAAGACCCTTGTTTGATTTGATCCCCAGCAGTTTGGCTTTGTGAATGGTAGCTCATGTCTATTTAACCTGGTAAACATCATCAAAAGGGTTATAGAGGCTATAGATGGTGGTCATGCAGTGCAAGTGATGTATCAAGACCTGGTAAAGGACTTAGAGCCAACAAAGTGTGTTTTGCATTTGCCTCATTAGTAAGTATGAATGTGACCAGTGGTATCCTCTCAAGGCTAAATTCTGGAACATCTCCTTTTTGGTGTTTACTTCTCTGATCTCATAGTGGAGAACCAAGACTTCTGACTGATAAAGTTTGAAGTCACAGTATTACAGCCAAACTCTTTTGAATTAACTCACCCTAGTAAACCCTATGTGCATAAAAAATGAGTTCAAACTAAATGCTAAAAAGTACAGCAACACTTGTGGTAGAGAACCCCTCCCCTTATCATACTGTACAGCCAACACACAACTAAAGAATGAAACATTTGTTTCGGGATATAGATATGTGGGCTGATAGCTCCCTCTGTTTTGACCATCATGTGACAAAAATTGTCTGGAAATCCTTTTATTTAGCCCACGTAATTGCCAAAGGAATATCCTCATGGCCTAAAGAAGTAACTACTCCGTTATACTCAGCATTGATCAGGACAATTATTCAGTACAATGCTTCCTTTGGGGTGTATCTCATTAATCATATCAAGCAATTAGCAAGACTCTAAAGGTTCCTACCAAAAAAGATCAAAGGCAGAAAGTCCCTGTGATATGAAGATATGCTGGAAGCTCTATCCCTTTATTCAGTGTCTTAAAGACTTTTGAAGGGAGATCTGTCTGCTTGCTGCACCATGAGAGAACCAGTTGTCCTGGAACTCCTGTTTTTCTGTAAATCCAATATATCCATTGATAATAGAACAAGGGACCTAAATCTTCATCAACAGATGGACAGGCATGCTTATAAGACAGCACCCCCCCAAACCTTTGGAATAAACTTCTCCTATGTGTTACGCAGTGTGATTCACTATGTTACTTTAAACTTAAACTAGTGACTGGATGGGTATACACAAATTTACTCTAGGTTGTACTGGTATGGCCCTGCTGGAAAAAGGAGGTGTTGCTTGAAGGAGGGTACTGGTAAGGTATGAATTGTCATAAGATTTGCTGGCCTTGAAATATCTATAAATATATGACTCTAAACTGTTTATGGCATACTCCCATAGTTTGTCAGGAAATCTCTGCCTTTCCCATAAAAATCCTGAACACCATAAAGTGGGTGTAAAAGAATGAATAAATAAATAATCAAATACAGCAAACTGATTACTATGCTGGCCATCAGTCTAGCTTCTGTTAAATGTAGTTTTGTGGCAAATTCTACCTAAAAAAAGAGTATTAGACAGGAGAGCCAAAGCCTCTCCTGCTACTCAGTGAGTGAAAGGCAATAAACAAGCAGGTGTGCACCAACTTATGGAAATTAAATGTACTTAACTGTATGAAGTATGTTTATGAAGGTAATGTCTTATTGTACTTATGTAAATTAATATCTTTACTGTTGTTGATCTCAGATGGTGGCTGAAAAGGGTCAATAGACCACTTACCTGGTAAAAAAAATCACAATCAATAAAGAAACTGTCCACAGTTTTGCAGAATATCCTTCATTTTGCCTCAAATTTTTGCCATGTCCATTGTAAATTGTTTAATTTTTTGTTAAATCACTCAGGATCATACCTCTCAACTCTCCAGAATTTCACAAAATGTCTAGATGTTTGTCTTATATTTTTGGTCTGTTTTTCATAAATCATGGCACATTTGAGTCTGAGACTTCATACCCATCAGAAAATGCATGCTAATGCAAAGCTTATTATTTTAGTAGTTTTCTAAGTTTATAAGAGCAATATTTAAAATCTGTCCCTGTTTTTCTCCCTTTATTCCCGTAATTTTTTAAATGAATAAATAATATTTAAAATTATCCCAGGTTTTCAGTCTTCATTCCCCTGTTATTTTTTAAATGAATAAATAATATTTAAAATTATCCCAGGTTTTCAGTCTTCATTCCCCTGTTATTTTTGCTTTGCCAAAATTCTTGATGAAAGAAGTTAATTGGTATGCTACAAAAACCCTCACACACCTTGCAGTTACCTTGGAAATGCTAATGCAAATGTTTCCACATAATCACTATTCTGGCAGCAGTTTCAGGGCATATCAGGCAGCTGTTAAAAGTGTGTGTGTGTGTGTGTGTGTGTGTGTGTGTGTGTGTGTGTGTGTGTGTGTGTGTGTGTGTGTGTGTGTGGTGGGAGGGGGATCTTGCCTCCCTTGGTTCTATGGTTCCAGCACACATGACTCCTTGTCACTCTTACTACCAACCACACCAAAGACAGCATACCACAGTCCTGTAGGCCCTGGATCAGGACACTATTCTCTTCCTTACTGAAGTTGCCCAACCTGCATCTGCTGTCACCAGCTCCAGCCATGATAGAACTTACAAGTAACACAGCAGATGGGTTTGTTGAACTTCCCCAATTTCTCTGCAAATACCATTGTATGCTCCACAGAGAGATTTTTGAAATCACCAGCCATATAAGTGTAAGTACAACTGGAAGAGAAGATCTTGGAATTTACAAAGCAAGGGGACAAACTGGCCTAATAAATCACTTTTGTGTACCAGGAGGGTTAAATACAGCTGAGGGACTCTTTCTATGCAGTGGATAACACAGCACTAAAAACTGGACATTGAAGCATATAAAAACAGACCTGCACTTTTCTTTGTAGAAACACCAATACAGACTTGACGATCCTTACCTGCAGTAAAAGTATGTGTTAACTCATTCAAACCTATACCACTTTTTTATTTTTCTAGTTCACACCTATCTGTCCTTATGGCTGTCCAGACCTTTTATTGGGTCTGTCTTCTTTAATTAAATTACCAGGTAATGGTAGGCAGCATTAGAAAGTACAGGAAGTTATTAACAAAATGACACTAAGACTGTTAATCTATGATGTCCGCTATAGAGAAATTAATCAAAGGTTTTCACCTATTCACATATTCATGCTTATGTTCATTGTTTCATAAGTGAGAGCACTAGCATGGTGGAAAATAGGAAAATTACTTGTCAATGTCCATTTATATCATACTATACCTGAGATATTGCTAGTTGTTTGTTAGTGATTATGAAAATAAGCAATATTTCTACATGTACTTAATACTTCAAACAAAAAAAGTGACTTTCATACTGTTGCATAACATCAGGTGAAACTTTAGATGTCGGTGAAGAAAACTGTGTTTGATATTTGCACTGTAAGTTGCACATATCGAAAGACATTTAGTGTTAGTTATAATGCTAAACAGTTAAGCATATGTTTTCATATTTCTGTAAATATCTCAATAAACATGCATTCATAGAGAAATTTCTTCTTGTCTTGTGAAAGCTTATATCTGGTTAACAAAGATGTTCTAACAATATATGTCTAGGTTGTAGAGTTTCCAAGATATGACAATGTGTTTATGAAAGTTTAACAAAAATATAAGTTTGGGCTTGTAGGCATTATATTATACAATTTATGGAAAGGCTGTAAATGATCTATTATCATTGTGTAGAATACTTCTTACGGATAACATTGCTATTCACAAAATATTTCCATTTGTTTTTCTTCCTTTTTAAGTTTATTTTTCAGAAAATGCTCTGTAATTCAACATGTGTATAACCTGACAGAGGTGTGACATTCCATATCACATCGGTGTTAATGAGTGATGTTCCTTTCTGTACTAGTTCTCAACTCTCTAGCACTTAGGCCATCACATCTAAGAAAGTGCGGATGTGTAAGTAAATTTACTATAACAGTACATCTTCTAATAGTTCACTTTTGAGTTGTAGCCTGCCAAGGATATGACCACCAGCCAGCTTTCAAAGCTTAAGGACAACTACCATGTACCCTAAATGCTGTGAGACTCGAGGAGAGCCACATAAAAGCAGCGGTTATGGTGCCAAAAGCTTCAGAAATTTCTTGCCACAAGAAGGAGGTGAGAATCCTGAAGGTAAATCCTAAGAATAGAAAATAAAACACATATATATATATATATATATATATATATATATATATATATATATATATAAATAAGAATATGCAAATGAGTATATAAAAGGGGCATGGAGGAAGAGGAAAGCTACTGCAACAGTGAAATATTAGAACCTAGATCAAGTATTTCTGATACCATTTGACTTGTTGATGTGCAGCCAGTCCATCAGTATTGGGGTGGAGTATGCCTTGTAAGTTAGACACAGGTCACCTCTTTGCAGTCTATAAGCTGTGCAATATAGAAATAATTTCTTGTAACAATCGACTTATGTTGCTCGAAAATTAGATCACTGTCCACTCAAGATCCCAAATCCCAAACAACCGGGTCATCTCTAAAGGGCATTTTGTCAATGTGGTAGTTCCTTGGGATAGATAATCTCCCAAAGATTAATTTATGTATTTTCCTTCATTTTGTTTCAGTCCATGATTTTGGCACCAGTTATTTATTTGGTGCAAGCATTCCTGCAGGATGGCTAAGTAATCTGTGGATTCAATGATTGTTTCTAGCTTGCAGTCATTTGCAGATATAGTCAGCCAGATGCCTTTGGTAATGGCTTTTATTCAGAGGAGTAAAGGAGCAAACAGGTGAGTTCCCAGCACAGAACACTGGGGGACTCCACTGGTGAATGGTATCTTTATGGAGCTTCCTCTGTTTTGTTTACCTGCATCCTATCTGTGAACCAGTTGGCAATCCACAGGGTAACATAGTGACACAGGGGTTTATTCCCTATGAAAATGAAGAGCATGTAAGATTCCCCTCTCCCTTGTTTTTAGGATCTGGAATAAATACAGTGAGATTAATAGACTGGCTCAAGTTAAACTTTGAAACCAATTAAGGCATAAAAGAGGGGTTTGCTTTCTCAAATACAAAGGAAGGTTCTTAACTGAATTATTGCTCTTACAAACAGATGTGGCCAGAGCTGGTGTGTCAGGTGGCAGTCTTGCATGTATAGATTTAATGCCTTTTTTTGTTTGCAACATCCAAGAGGGAGTAAGGGTTCTGCATTATGATAAATCTTTCAAATGTGTACTCTTGCCTGTACAAAGGTAACTGACTTAAAATGGCCCTCAAGGGTAGCTAGCCTAGTACTTTCCAATGAACTTACCTATTAAGGGGCTCTATAGCCAACAGAAATAAAGCAGTAGATAGTGGGCATCCCTGTATTTTTCTTTTCTGTAATGGAAATGGTGAGAATAGAATGGAATTAATAAGAACTGTTGCTGTGGGACAGTCATACAAACCTATTATTGTTTGAACAATTGTTACTAGAAACTTCATTACAGCCATAACCTTCCATTAAAAAAATGTTCTAGACAATGGCTTCCTCAAAATCTACCATAACAACAATGGTGAGTTCTAGGACAGATTTCAGGCTCTGTATATAGACCGTTAAAGTGCATAGGTGGTCAGTACTAGATACACTACTCAAAGCTAGCTTGATTCATTAAGATAAGAGAGGGAAATATTTGGCAATACCTTAACACATGCCTTTATGTCAATATTTACATAGAAGATAGGATTATAAATAGCTGCCTTTGTGCATGATTTGCCTGGTTTGGGCAGTATTATAATAGTAGAGGCTGTGAAGGAGGGACTAACACTGTCTCATATTTGAAAATAACCCAATACTTTTACAAGAGGTTATAGCATCTGGGTTTGGCCACTTTCTTTGTTTTATTCTACTTGCAAGGAGTCTTACGGATATATTTTTTCATAGCCCACATTCAGATAGCTGCTTTATGCAAATATAATGGAATATTTTCATTCTGTGACAAGCTTAAAGTTCTACAAAGTTTATAAATGAAAAAGATAAGAGATTATAATCTTGTATAAAATTGTATAAATATGATAAATTTTGAGGTATAGTAAAAAAGGAGTAAAAGAGAAAAAGAGGATATAAATAAAAATAAAACATTACCAAGAAAATAATATTTTCGTGGAAAATAAAAATTGATGAAATAGAAAAAGAAAGAAAAGTATGAGTCTGAGAGTGCAGAGCCTTTTGGTAGAAGTGCAACTAATCCTTGCTTAATGTTAGGTTGGATGACTCTACCTGTTAATGTTAATTTGGGAATGTATGTAAGTGTATCGCTCTGCCAGGATTTCACAGCAGATTAAGAAATTTGGGGTGTGGATAATGAAAGTTGTAACAAAAATCAATAGTGTCAAGCAGTTGCTTAATATTTTTCTTTTTAATCTGTTTAATGTAGAATGGTAGATTTTATAAACAGTTTGTGCAGAGGGGTTAAGGCAGGGGTGAGCAATTAATTTTCTCAAGAGGAAACATGAGAAACTGGGACTGTTTTGGAGGACTGGACCAAAAGGCTGAACTCAGAACAAAGCGCTATTCTAATAAGCCAAAACTAAAGTACAATAAACTGTATTCACAGTAAAGTAGGAAACATCATAACAACAAAGTTAGTGTAAATGCACAAGCAAATACCTATGGCAGATATACTATGAATAGTATCAGATATATTATAAACTAAAATGTACATTAATGGCTCACCACATACTGCTACATAAGCACAAGGAAGTAAGACTGCAGTCCACAAATGTTGATACCCCATTGAAACACATTTGTCCTTGTCGCTCAAAAATGTTTTTTGGGCAGACTGAAATTTTGAAGAGAAAGTAGAGACCTAACACTGTTTAGGATAGAATTCTACAGAACAGGAGCGCAAACTGAGAAGATTTAGCTGCAATGTGAAAAAAGTGAAACACATGTCTAAAGATAGTTAGATAGCAGAAAAAAGTACAGGGGTCCATTAGGAGATGTGAAGGAAACAGCATAAGTGAAAGAAACAGAACGAACAAGTAAAGGTCACGAACCAAGAAAAAAAAAAGCTTATGTTAGACAGCTGAGTCAGAAGAGTAAGGTTATGTGATCTGTATATTCTTAACTCCATTCCCCCTCATTACTGCCAGGTACACTGCAAACAGTCCAGTGCAGGTGCAGATGTCTGCAGAACTGCTAAGCTTGACTAGGGTAAGAAGCAGCCCTTCTTTGGGCTCATGCCCCAGAGTCCTGCCCTCAAGCAAAAAGTGTACAGATGTGGCCTTACTCCCAGTTGGATCTTTGGAGCTTCTGTAGGAAGACCTGTACTAATTATTCCTGCAGGGATAGCATAACCACTCCCATTTACTCCCCTCTCCTGCCAACTTTTTCAGTTCCTGATGTCTTCATTCTGCTGATTTACTATGCTTTTCTGTAAAAAAAAAGCATAGTAAATCTGCTGACTTAAACTCTGATAGTCTGTTTCTTTTTTGAAACAGAATACCAGAGTTTACACAGTGTTTTGTGGACTACCAGAGAATCAGTTTGATTTCCAGATAGTCCAGAAAAAAAAAACAGTGTAAATTCTAGCAGTTAGCAAGTGTTTCATCCGACTTCTCATGGACTAATCTGTGGCAGGCAAAAGGCCGCATGTGGAACGGGGTGTTGTACAATGCCCAGGTCTGGGTTAAGGGTATGTCAAGTGTAATGATAACTGCATATTTGTCCTGTAAAGCTGACAGTGAGCAGATAATTTTCCTAAAATTTTTGCCCAAGACTTTGTGGGGTCTAAAACTGGGCATTTTACCTTAAGGGAAGATCTTAGACTTACTAAGTGTTTTATATTTTTCAGAAATTCTTTGAATTCCGTAGGTTAGAGGAATGAAGGTATATGAAGTACTGTGACTTAGCAGTATTGTTTTAAAATCTTTGTTTCATCTGAAAACTGCCAAAATTTATTTATTTAACCTTTGTTTACTGGGAAAGTCTGGCTGGGATAGAGCCCATTTTCAGCAGAGGCCAGGGGAGAAACACTCCAGATGCATGTCTTTGGAATGTGGGAGGAAACTGAAGCACCACAGGAAACCCACATGAATGTAGGGTGGACATGCATACTCTGCACAGAAGGCATTCCGGCTGAGAATCAAACCAGAGAACCTCTTCCAGGGTAGCAACAAGACTAAGCACTGCAGCACTGCACTGCCATCTATTTATTAATCCAGTCTACATTAAATAGATAAAATCTATTTAGCTTGGCCATGTTTCATGGGTCTTGTTTTTATTCCTAGTCAAAATAAAGAGTCCTTAATTCAGATACAATCCATGGAATATAATTGGCTTTTATTTTCCTTTGCTGTACTGGAGATTGCCTGTTATGTACTGATGACAGTAAATCATAAACCCTTGATAAACCAGACGTATGGTCAGTATACATGTAGACATTAGTCTGGCTGGTTGTATCTAATTCTGCTAGCATCATATCAAAAATAGCATGTGGAGGAACAAGTTAATAATAGTTTTGCAACTAGCCTTGGAGATCTCAGGGGCCATTGAGGTAGAATAGGGCAGTAGTTACTGAGGGAACTTGGGCTAATATCAATGTTAAGGAGTTTTCAAACAATATTAGTGATAATAACATCTATCAAAGAGCAGGTTTTAGTAGCAACATTTAGCTTTGTACATTGTTTATCCCCTTGCGATAGGTCAGGAGAGGTAACTATTTTTTTTTATTTCCAGGCCACATCTCCAAATATTAGGTAGATACTCATGAACATGCTTTACACCATTCCTGAGGAACTCACTAATGTCCCAGCTTTAGGCATGTGATTCCGATACCGTTTTTTTAGAAGGTCCCTTAAATACCAACTGTATAGGCATGAGTATGTTAATCTTTACTGGGATTTTAACATGCTTTAATACTATTATTTTGAGGAGTACACTACTCTTCAACACATTTTAACATTAGTTATGATTTTGCTACAATTTTTAATGTATAAATGATTAGGTTTAAGCACTTAGATTAATAAAACGTTAAAGGTTTAATAGTTACATCAACAAGCACTATACTTGCAATCTACTGTAATGCTTTGTGTATTAGTTAAAGGAGATATGTACATATGTTGTGCACATCTTGGAGTGTGATGACACTGCCTTGTATTCTGAAGCTTTGGATGAAGCATAATGTTGTCATTTCTGCTTCTCTGTTAGTTCTGTATTTTGCAGCTGTGGCTTCCACTATAATTCAGTCTGCACTAGTGGAGGCAGCTGCATGTAGCTACATTACATACTTTGTGGTGGTACTACATATGTGTGTGTGTGTGTGTGTGTGTGTGTGTGTGTGTGTGTGTGTGTGTGTGTGTGTGTGTGTGCATGCGTGCATGCGTGTGTGTAAATTTTTTGACCAAAGTATATTGTAGTTATAAATGCATGCCTCAGTATGGTTGCAGTCTTTGTGAGCAAACACTGCTACAGGTTATTTTTCAGTCTTTTGCTGCTTTTCATGTGAGATTGATACAGTGGGGTCTGGGAATTTGTCCTTACCCTTCTCTTGTGCGATCTTGGAGTTGGTATATATAATATTCCTGGGGTGTGGGTGTGTGTGTGGGTGTGGGGGGGGGCTTGGCCTCCCTGCAAAAAATATTTTTTGTCTTTTTGTTTTTTTTTACCTTTTTAGATTTAATCTAAAAATATCACTCTTTTTGTATTCATTCATTTATCTTACTGATGAGACAATCATTAATACAGACATTTTTAACTCTGTTTAGAGTATGTTGCATTTGCACTGTTGTGTCTCTCTCCTGATTGCCTTCACAGTGATATCACAACTCAGACTCTCAACACACGCCCCATGTACCCTTTGATCTGACCCATCACAAAACCATAGGAAGCAACAATAAGCACTTGCATGTGTCCCTCCCAACATCATGGGAATGATGTCAGCCCAGGGAAGTCATTTCTTTAGAGATTGTGAGCAGGATTTCCAGTGTCTGATACACTGCCCATGCCTGGTTAATGTCTCAGAGATTCTGCAGTAAGCCATTAACATTATGCATAATGCAGCATAGCACTGCTAATGGTCCACAGGACAGTAATAAAGACAGCAATCTGCTACTGCATTGCTGAAGCTTGTAAGTACTTTCTTTAGGTACATCTCTCTGCATCCCAGGTCTTGCAGTAAGTAATTGTGTCTGTTAGCATATTACCCTTTCACTGTACAGTGATTATCTAACCTTTTGGTTTTCCCTTGTATTACCCTGACTGTGTCACATGCCATATGAGCAGCCCTGTTGTCAATCAGTGTTAGTGGTACAACAGATAGCACTCTCGCCTTTGATGCAGAAGGCTGTGGGTACTATTCCCACACCAGGTAGATCAATTATTGACACTACAGTACAGCATAGGATGGATGCTGCACTGCTGAGTCTGTCACCCTTTAGATAAGAAGTTAAACCAAGGTACTATCTGCTTGAGTTGGTAGTTACTCTGGTGGATGTAAAAGACCCCATGGTACCTACTAAAGAGAGTAGGCATCCTTTAATTAACACAACATAAACAAAACATTATTTACATATTTAAAAAATATACATATTTATAGATATATATCTACACATTCCTATATACTATCATTATTATTCTTCCATAATTGAACCCCACTTCTTCTTCCACAAGTATAATATGATTTTTTACAATATATCAGCCAAAATCATTTTCCCATTAAATAACATTTTATTCAGTATTTTATTCAAGATAGCCCATATTACATAAAATAAATTTTAATATACCCTCATCTCATATTCTTTCTTCTTGGTTTTATAGTATCCATGCATCATCATATCCATATCTATATTGTTTATGTCACTAAAAATCTCAAAAAAAATCTTCACACAACTTTTTTAAGAGTTTAACCATTCTTTTACATTAAAAAGCATCCTCTGTATTAATGATTGTCTCATCAGTAAAATAAACACACTCTTTCAGCATTTTTTTGATATACAGCATTTCCCTTAACCACTAACTAATTTAGTTCCAATCTTGGTATACAACTTATTCCTTTCTTTAATGGCTTTAATAATTTCTTCTGGTCAATTTTCCCATAAAGTTACATAATAATATTGCTTTATTACATTATTATACTGCATCCTTCTATTCTGCTCTATATCATCAATTTCCATGTTAGTATTTTTTTATATTTTTGAAATTCTTCATTTATATAATCTTTATCTCATTTCCTTATTCTCATCTTCTAAAATTGTTGTACTTATATTTAAATATTTTTATTATTATTTTTTTATACGCTTCATTTACCCACTTTAAAACACTATGCAAGTTTAAAGAAACAGAATAAACAAGTGGATTCAATAACCCCACTCCCTTATCATCTTCATTCATATACAACACATTTTTTCACTGGGTTTAATCTTGATCCCCATATGAAAGAAAACACTAATTGCACAATTTCTTTTTCATATCTTTTTAGAATCATATAACCATTTGACATATGTACTATTTTCCCATTTAAAACAGAGTTCACCAGATAAACCTTTTCTTAAATGCTGATCTATAAGTCTTCCACATAAACCATATTTCTTTAATTTCTTTTACCAAACCCTCCCGATGCTTCATAACTGCACTGTTTTCTCAGATTTTATCCCTAACAAAGATACTTCGATCATTGAAAAATATAACCCTCCAATTTTCACATCACCCAAACCTGTTACTTTTACCTTTATTCAAGGTCATTGCCAGTTCCTTTAAACAGCTGTTCAGGCAAACCAACACTTCCCTCATTCATATTTTATTTTCAGCAACCACGACTATATCACCTACATATGTCAAAACTACTGGAATCACCATTTCCTTTTACATCACGTATCTATCTTCTTTTATTTTATAAGTAGCTTTTATTTAATAAGGTACTTCACTCACTATCACATTCATTATTGATGCAAACAATATCCAACTCATTGGACATCCTTGTCTCACACCACACCTCATGCATATTTTGTTTAATCAGCCACCCATTCACTAATGCTCTCACTCTATTATTTTGATATGCTGACATACACACTCTCCTAATTCTATTACCTATTCCATACTTTTCCATAACATCCTGCAAAGCATCATGCCCTACTGTATTGAATGCCTTATTAATATCACCTACCATAAGTTTCATGTCTTCCCTTTTACTTGCAAGATACATTTTAATATTCCCTACATAACTCCTCATAAACAAGCTCTTCTTTCAACCATTCATTCAAAATGTTTACAAAACACTTTCTTTGTTAATCTCTTAATTTCTTTTATATATCATACCCTATACCCTCTGGACCTGATACTGAATCAAGATTTACTTTCCTTAGTATTGCATCAAATCCACTAATAGCAATTTCTTTTTGAAATTCTACATTAACTAGTTCTTGAATGTTTTTACTGTTCATTCTCTCTTATTGTCTTTCTTTTTACTCTTATGCATATTTCAGCACACAGCACTAAAGTACTCATAATATGCTCTTGTGTTTTTTTTACCTCTTTTTACATTTTTAATTTCCCTCATTATATTCAATATCCTCTTTTGGTATTTTACCTAAATATGCAGATACCTCCTCCCTTCTTCTTTGTAAATAATATATCTGCTTAAACATTAATATCTTATTTTTTTTAGATTTCTTTTATATATTCCATATAATACTATGTTTAATTAATCTCTAAATTCTCTACTATATTTCTATACATTTTCCCAAACTTCCCTTTCTGTTCCTTTCTTACATCATCCTGCCATTGGAAAAAAAAACACTTTATATACTTCTTTTTAAATTTAACCCACTGTTCTGACTAATTTTTATAAAAGACCTTCATGGTTATATGAACCCTCCATAACTACAATGCTTCTTTATCCCCATATTCATCCCATGATTTCTGATTTATTCTTTTTGTTCCCTTTCATATTTTAATATACTCCAGTTCTTCCATTACCTCCATCCATACTGATAAAAAAGTGCCTCTACTGTATCACCATCTGTTACACCCAAAACTTCTGACAGTACAAAATAATCAACAACTGACCCTCTTCTGTAAGTCCCTTGACTTTTATTCCACACAGCTAACTTACCACATTTTATTTGATATATTTTAACACATTTCCTTTCTTTTACATTTTCCCTTAATTCACAAAGTCCCCTGCAATAATACTTTTTATGTTAACCACCTCATATTCTATTTGATGAAATATATTCTCTCTTTCCTTGCCATTTGTATATGCATATAAACTTATAATTCTATAAACATATTCTTTCTACCTCATATCCACAATAGTTAACCTTCCCATCCTTACCAAAGTTGCATCTAATATTTTTGCTGTTTTTAAACAATACAGCCACTCTGAAACAACATTCACTTCCTAAATTCTATATTATTTTTCCACTCCACATTTTTTTCTGTTTGCAATATTTTTGTCAGGAATTTTACATCCTCTATAGGAATAACATATATATCACATTTAGCACACCATTCCAGTATTTCTATCATTCTTACAATATTAATAATAGTATTCACATTTATTGAAATCACTCTAAATTACTAATTTTCCTTCTTTTTAAGTTTAAAGGATGTATTTTAACATTTTATTTTTTATTTTTTTATTTTTATTCTTTCCAAAATGTAATGTTTTTTCTGAGTTTATGTACATTCCCGTTTACACTTATTCATCATATAAACTTTTTCTTTACATTGATTATATGTTTATATTTGTACATTCATTAATCAGATGAATTAAATCTCTGCAAAAAAAAAGTTTTTGGCTGAATCATACAACTAATAGTTCCTCTACTACCATCTACATGCATAACTCCTGGTAAATGTTTTATCACATCTTTTTTTCATATTTTAAAGTAACATACACTCCTCACTCCTCATTCCAAATATCCCTCTCATCTTTAACGTTCACAATATCAGAAACTGAATAACACATAAAGGAAAATAATTTTAACATCTTTTACTCAATTTCATCAGTTTCAGATTGAACAAATACTTTTTTTAATCAAATCCATTGCCCAGAAAATATAAACTCATTTCATGAGTAACAATCATTCCTTTTTCACAATTAAATATTTTCCATTAAGTCTTCAGTATCAATATTAAGTCATAAAATGTCTCTTTTCCCAAATGAATCAAGGGTGCAAAGTCTTTTGCTTCAAAACACAAAAGTAACTCTAAATTGTGCCAGACAAAATATGTATTACTTCTTCTGTCTTCTTTCTTTTTTGTTTTCTGAACAACAAAATGTTTTATCTGATGTTGTCAATTTTCATTCTGTCCTCAACTTATGGGTTCGGATCCAATCCTCAAATCCAACTTGGCTGTTACTAAAGCTTGTGGTAACCAAAAGCTATCAAGCATCTCCCTTACCCATAATGCACCAACCCTAAGCTACCTCAAATCTCGCTTGCTGCTTTTCTCAAAAAGACTTGGTCAGCCTAGCTCTTGAGCTTTCATAGATAAGTGATAGTTTTGTCAATTGAAAACTTCTAATCCTTATATTTTCATATATTTCTCATCCCTTACCCTCATACGATATTGTATTTCTTCAATTACCATAGCCGGTAATTTTGTCTTTCTTTTTTTCCCCCTTTGTCTATCATTGGTAATTTTCTGTCTATTTGTTTTACCTTTCTGCATTCTCATGTAGTCCTTTATTACCATATGGTATTTTTTTTCCATGCCTTCTCTCTTTCTAGACAAGAAAAAAAAACTGTTTTACTTAGTTATAGTTGCTAGTGTAATGGTGGACAAAGGCTCCTCTGGGTTCAAAAAATAGGTCAAGTGTGGGGACAAGCTACAGCTGTCAGATGCCCACAAGACAGCTGCCCACACATTGTATGCTTATTGCCTAGGGCCATACCATCTGCAAATGGATTGCTTGATCTGCCATAATTTCAATCCTAGGGTTCTATGAGAATGAAAAAAATAAACTTATCTTAAAAGGATTGTTACCATCCTCTTTTGGATAAGTGATATCTGGGGATCCATCACCTAACAGTAAAGCAAAAGTAATAAAGCCTTCATTGCCAAACCCTTCCACCTCATCCACCTTGGTTTTGGAGCCATCTAGAAAAAAGGCCTAAGTTGGATTCAAAAAGATACCAAAGTTCTTTGCCTTCAGACCTAAGGAAGAAAAAAGCGATGGATTTGACAATCTCAAATATGACAAAAAAGCCATCGGATCTAACTGCCTCGAGCCCTACAGTTCTTTCCATGACCAGGCATTCACTGTGTATTGATCCTTTGCCTTCTAGGGTGCCCTCACCCTTTTTGGAAAGACACCAGTCCAAGTCACCATCTCTTGCCTCGACTCATTCATCCAGAAGTCTGAAAGAAGATGTGAAAAGAATGATTGAAAGTTTCTCTCAGTGCAGATTCATATGGGCATCTTGCTGGCTCCTACCCCCTTGGGTCAGGAGGCCCAACCATCAACCACCCTTCACTTCAAGCTCTTTCTCTGATCCCTTCGGTTGCTTCAGAGTACTTGGGTTTGAGCCTTCTGGGTCACTCCGGCTCAGATCTGAAGATAACATTATCTTCAGATCCAAAGGTTACTCTGAGTGCTTTGGTTCAGATTTCTTTAGTTCCAGATGACTCTCAGAGCTGAAGCTTCCCTGTCAGGACTGAGTTGTTGGAGTCATCTCTGCCCTTTAAAGCTTCAGCACTGGATAGCTCAGCTCCAACTTCCTCCTCAGGGAGATTGCTTTCAGAGCAGGGGAGGACAATGGTCCAGAAGCTTGCCTTCTTGGTGCCAAGGTCTTCTGTCTGTCTGGGATGATCAGCATCTGATGTTGTACAGAGGGTGTTCTCTGCTCTGATAGCACAGACAGAAATAAGCCCTTCATATCCTCAACTTTCTACCCTGATGTCTCTGTGCTTATAGTCTCATCATTCTATACCACAGGGACAGCCAATCTGAGATCTGCAGGCTTCCCAGCAGGGTATCAAAGTTTCTTCCAATACCTCTCTAGAGCACCCCACTGAGGAGGTCGCTAGGAAGAAGAAGTGCAAGAGGAAACACTTTGACTCCACACAAGGTTAGTCATGGAGGATATGGACTTCAATGAAGGTGAAGAGTCCTCATGATCACCTGCAGAAGACTTCTCATTTGGAAACATCCTTGATATCCTAAGGTGGTTGAACCCCAACAGCCCTTCATCTAAGGAATAGTATTCCTGGAGGCTTTCAGTACTGCTTGTCTACCTCCTGGGTTACCCCACACACCAATAAGCTCATTGATTTGGTGTCTTGGTGGGAGTGAAAGGAACCTGACACAGTTGAACCCATACCCAGAAGACCAAGCAAGATTCTGGCACCACCTTCAGGGAAGGAGTTTTGGGCTAAAGGAGTGCTCATTGATGCCATGGCCATGGTGGCAGCCACCAAAAAGGAACTTGCCAAACAGTGTTCCCCTGTTTATCCCCCAAACAGAGAGTCTAGAAAAAAGGACAAGTTTGGGAAGCATGTCTATGATTCAGCAACCTTATCCCTAAGATCACTGAATTTTTTGGCACATTTTACTAGGTTGCAGAGGGATTTGATCAAGGAATTTTCAAATTCTCTGTCAGCATCTATTTCTGCAGAGGTCCAGTATTCTGTGACTTCTCAGTTGGTTACCCTACAATCTATTTTGAATTCATTCATGAGGCTTAGTTTGCATGCAGCTGAAGGTGCCTCAAGAGCAGTGGCTTCAGGCATTTCCATCAGGAGACACTCCTGGATGTGCTTATGTGATTTGGCGGAGCCCTTCAAGTCTTCATTCTTAATGCTCCTTTTGATGGCACTTCTTTGTTTGATCCCACAATGAAAGAAACTTTATCCAGGTGTGAGAAGGATGGAAATATCATCTCTACAGTGGGCATACATTTTTTGACTCCTCAAATATTGTTTTCAAGAACCCCAGGTGCAGAGGGGGAACTCTAATACTCAATGCCATCTGCGTGGTAGAGGATGCCCACAAAACCAGGAGTCCAGAGATTCTTTCTCTGACAGACCCTACCAGTGCTCCTGAAAGGAGGCCCAATTTTTCACTTCTGGAGGCAATTGGTGATCAGTTATCCCTGAACCAGAGACCCTGGCTAGACATAACAAAAGATACTTGGGAGCAGAAGATTATATCCAGTGGCTATATAATACCCTTTTCCCTCCCATCTCCAATCTCAAGAAAAATTCCCACTGTTCCACCCAGTCAGAGGGGAAGAAGTAGCAATTGAAATAGAAAAGCTGCTAAAAAAGAGTTATCCAAGAGGTCCTGCCAGACCAGATGGAATCCAGAATGTACTCAGGGCTTGTTTTAGTGCCAAAGAAAACAGTGGACTGGAAGCCAATTTTGGATCTCAGAAACCTGAACAAGTCAGTTTGACATACCAAGTTTTGGATGGTCATGTTTCAGTCCATTCTCCCCTTTCTTGGCAAGCATGACTGGATGTGCTCATTAGACTTTCAGAATATGTACTATCACATAAAGATGAACAGATGATTCAAAAGATATTAGCACTTCTGTCTGGGAGCAAATCACTACCAGTTCAGAGCTCTACCCTTTGGTCTCACCACAGCCCCCAGGATGTTCATCAAATGCATGGCAATACTAGCAGCTCCTTAAGACTGCAGGAACTCTGAGTATTTCCATATGTGGATGACTGGCTCATTACCTCCCCAACCATGCATCTATTGATAAGAGCAAGAAATCAGGTTCTACAGACTTGTTCTCATCTGGGAATAACCGTAACCTATGACAAATCTTGGTTATAACCAACTCAAAATTTGGAATTCATAGAAGTAGTTTTCAACACAAGGTCAATAGTAGCTTCATTACCTCCCTCAGTAGTGCAAACTATCAGATAACAGGTCAGAAAAATAATCTGCAGTTCCAAAATTTCAGCCTGCTTGGTCTATCAAGCTCTAGGATCAATGTCAGTGGCAATAACCTTGGTACCTTTAGCCAGATTTTATATGAAGATTCTGCAATGGATGCTAGCAACACAGTGGTCGATACTTTACCAACCCATGTCAACTCAGATATGACTCACTTAGGTGGTCACTCTCCCTGTCCAACTTATCTTTTTATCTACCCATAAACCTTCATCAAGGAAACTTTATTAAAGTAAAAGGAAAGGAATTCATTTTCTGGAAACAGCAAAATCATGTTGATCCCCTTTCAGCTCCGATACATAGCATACTTGCCTTTTTAGCTTTGCTTTTTTAAAGAATGGGCTAGTTCTTCAACCATTAAGTTTCAGTTAGCAGCAGTTTCACATTTTCACAGTGGATATAAAAATTCTTCAGTAGCCTCTCATAAATTGTACAGAGCTTTCTTGTGAGGCACTCTTCTTTTGACACCTCTGTTTAAAGACCATTTTTGCCCATGGGATCTCAATCTTGTACTGAAGGCACTAATACATTCTCCCTTTGAACCTACAGTTAAATGTGAGCTTAAGTATCTTACTCAGAAAACTATTCTTCTAGTAGTTATTACCTTTTCTAGATGAATTTCAGAGATTCAAGCCTTGACTTCAAAATTTCCAAACTTGAACTTTCACAAGGGTAGAGTGACACTACAAACAAATGCCCCTTCCTTCCCATGGTGGTGTCAGAATCTAATATCAGTCAGTCTATTAATTTGCCAGTATTCTTTCCTAACTTTGCAAACAAGGGTGAGTAGGTTGCATTTATTAGATGTTTAAAGACAATTATGTTTTTACCTGCATAGAACAAAAGAAATCTGAAAAACAGACCAGTTGTTTGTTTCCTTTGCAGAACTGAAATTGGATATACCAGTTGCAAAAGTAACTTTAGTCAGATGGCTAATTGATTGTATTTCATTCGTCTATAACAAACTGGGTATTATCTTACCAAAACCAGTACAAGCTCATTCAACTAGGTCCATGGAAATTTCTTTAGTCTTTCTATCTAGAGCTTCCATGGAAGACATATGTGCAGCAGAAACTTGAGCTACTCCCCATACCTTTATTACTTATTACAAATTGGATCTGGTCTCCAGGAGTAGAGCATCATTTGGTTCAGTTGTGCTCAGAAATATCCTTCCTTAGAGTTGACCCAGGATTGTAGGTAGCTGGGGACTCTGTCCCATCAATTGATGATAGAATGAAAATTGACAACATCAGTTAAAGAAGTTATGTACTCACCATAATGTTCCATCTGTGTCGTCCATTTTAATTCTTCCTTAACTTCCCACCCACCAGCCCCCATCCCTTCTGTTAACAAACTTCTGGATGATATTGAGCTCCAGAAATATTTTTTTCCTTTATGGATCCCGTGCAATTTTACATCTCCTAGATTTACACGTTAAACATTACTTTTCTGGTAAAATCAGAAAACAAGATCTGAGGTAGCTTAGAGTTGGTGCATTGTGGGTAAGGGAGAAGCTCAAGGGCTTTTGCTTACCATGAGCTTTAGTAATGGTCGTGTTGGAGCCAAGGATCAGATCAGAACCCATCAGTTGTGGAAAAATAAAAATGGACAACACAAATGGAATGGTATGGTGAGTACATAACTTCTTTTTGATAAAGTTTACAGTACCTTTTGTTCTTCTAACTTTATCAGCATATGATTTTCTGGATTGAATCCCACCTGTAACCTTATGTTCATCTAACTTACAGCTTATTTCCTTTCTGCCCAACTCACTGTCCATTCTGAAAAACTTTTCCATCATGTCAGACCATGAAATCTCAGACTCTTCTCCAGGATCACCTTTCTTCAGTAAACCAACCATTTTTTCATCAGGCAAACCTCCAGAAGCAATTTCAGTTACAACAACTTCTTCAAAATCCTGAGGTTTTAAGTCAGCTAGGCACTGACTAGTCATACTATCCACTCACTTTTCAACAGTTTTCTGTCTGACAGAATTACACTGCTATCACCAACAGAACAACTCTCTTCTCCCTCCATTACTGCTCAGCTTCTCCTAGCTGCCTCCATGTTAGGAAAAGAAGCAGGAACTACAGCAGCAAAAATTTTCCCCTCACAATGCAAAGAGTGGGGTCCTTTATTTATATACAAAAAGAATTCTTATTTACAACACATTTACATATTTACAAATATTTACAAATGTGCAAATATATAGATATATAGATATATTATTCATAATTTTCCTTACAATCATACTATATGTTTATTTGGGGTATATATCAGCCCGTCTAAATGGCTGATGATCGAACACCAGATGTTCGTACTGTTAAGTTCGAACACTGATTATCGCGAAGCCGCAGAACACCGAATTCTTTCCCAGGGAAAAAATTCAGTGGGCCGTTTCTGTGGCTTTGCGATTATCAGGACTGTGGTGGGAAGTTACGGGTTGGGTTAAGGTAAGTGTGCGATTGTGTGGACGTTAGGGTTAGGGCGCAGGTGACAGACTTTAGGGTTATGGATAGATAGTAGTGTATGTACAGTTTAGTGTAGGGTAGATGTAGGATTTTAAGTGTATGTATATGGATTGCTGAACTGATATAGACCTGTTTATTTGTATTAGACTCCTACTTCTTTTTTCATAACCACCATCTGATTTTACTTAATATTGTTGCTAAAAAGCATTTACCAGTAAATATAATTTCATTTATTCTTTAATTCCATATGATATAAAATAACTTTTTGTTTATTATTTTAACATCCAAGAACACTGATGGACCCAAGGAAGGCACGACTCTCCAGGTTAAAACCTTAATTTATTGTAGGTTATCAGCTCTTTTGCAGCTACTGCTGCTTCATCAGATAACAAACACATTAAACCAAAGCTGGTTTTTAAACCAGAGAAGTGAAACAGTATTAAGTCACATGACCACAGAATTTAAAGAAACACAGCTAAAATATATGCTATTTAAACAGCACATAATAACATGCACATATAAATGCAACATAAAAATTATATTATTTTTTTTTATAAAACTTCCTATAAGCAGTTAAAAATACTGATTTAGCAAACAAGAAAACAAACATATATAATTGCAGATGCAAAGGCAAATACTTTCATCTGGCTAGTGGTCTTGACTTCAGTTTGGGTTTAATGAGTACAAACTCATTCAACCCATGCCTAAAATCTCCCCTTTAAGGCAATCTGTATAGGACAATGTGTTAATACCCTGGATTCTGTTGGTGGTGAACCTCTGTGGATGTTCATGGGGCATTGTTCTCAATGACGGGTCTGATAAGGACTGAGTAAAGTGGTACTATAGCTTCCTTGGACCTCAATGTCATACCCTTACTTATAAGTTGGGCTACACAGCAATATTTTCTTAATGCTTTGGCTACATTTTGGTCAAAGGCTAGATTACTGTCTACATATGTTCCCAGATCCATAACTACTGGATCATTTTTCAGGGGTGTCTTATCACTGGAGTAATTAACTTGGTGGGCTTTTCCCCAAAGGTGCTATAATGCACTTCTTGAGACTGAGTTTTAGTTTGTGGCTTTGCCACCAGTTATTTGCCTGTGTTAGATCCTCTTGCAGGATGTTAGTGTCATGTGGGGAATATACAATACCTCACAGTTTGCAGTCTTATGCGTACTTGGTCAGCCAGAGGCTTTTAACATTAGCCCTGACATCAGAGAAGTAGATGTCAAACAGGAGTGGGCTCACCACTGAGCCCTGATGTACTTCACTGATGACTGGTGTCTTAGCGGAGGTGGTCTCATTAGTCCTTTCTTCTTGGGTCCTATCTGTGAGTCAGGTGGTGATACAGTGAGTTATGTAAGGATTAATGCCTTGTTCAGTCAACAATACCTGAGTGGGGGTATTATATCAAAAACCTTAGCCAGTTCTAGGTAGGTGATATTCACAATTTTACCTTCATCCATTGCCTTGGTGACCCTCTCAAAGAACTTCCAGGTTAAGTAGGCATGACCTTCCTTTGACAAAACCAAAATTTGACAGATCCAGTGTCTGTAAGTTGCCAATGTCTTTGCTGATCAGTTCCATGATAATTCATTCAATGGCTTTGTATAATAGACTAGTCAAATTAATGGGTCTGCAGTTTCTAGGGTCAGTTGATAGTCCACTCTTTTGAGGGGGGATAACCATTGCAGTCAGCTATTCACATGGTATGTAGCCTGTTTTGAGGCTGTAGTTGAAAAGTGATTCAAGTGATCCTGATAGGTCATGTTTCAAGCTATTTATTAGACAACTGGGGATATCGCCTGGGCCCATTGAGACAAATAATTGTTTGCTTACAAATGTCACCTATCCTTACTGAGTCTTTCTGTTTGGAAATCTGTTATTATGTGCTCATTATATTAAAGTATGCACCAATACAATTACATTTCCCACTGTGGAAATAAATTCTATTTTAAATTGTGTGGAACTATATTTTAAAATACAAAACTCAAAAACAGTCTGATGAAATCCTACTTGAATACCCATGTATTATTACATGATTTTAAACTACCATAGCTATAAAAAGATAGAATGCTAACAATTTTGTACAACCTATGAGAAAAAGTGCAAAAAAAACTTCTTAACCCCATTCAAAGGCAGAAGGTGTGATAAATTATCTTATGATTTGTCCGTCCTTGGGTAATTTGGATAATAAGGTTATTAGGTTAGCTATTCAAATCTCAAAACTGATTTAGACTACATCAAGCACCTATGACTGTAATAAATTGAACTTTGAAAGTCTCAAACAATATAAACTGATAGGCATTAATCATGCATAAAGAATTTAATTTCCCAGTTGGATACATATAAAGAATACACAAGTTAATACACTCATTGTATTGCATCTAAGATAAATAAAAGTATTTCATTTAAACACCCTTCATGATGGATTAAATATATGCAGATTACCATGAAAGAACTGGCACAAATATATCAAAATCTAAAATATCAGCTAGTAAGTTTAAATATAGCACTAATGTTAGATGACTAAGGAAAGCAATTTAAGGTATTAAGTATAAATATGAAGACGACTTTGTAAAAATCTGGATAACAAATATAGTTATGTAAGTTTATAACTACAGTGAATTGGAATGGACCTAATGATTCTTTAGTACATGACCAACTGTTTTTGTTTAACATATAACCTGTCTCTGGAATGTGTAAATCTGCCAGGTAGCCTACTATGTAATTTTATCAGATTCTCTCACTGAATAACACTCCCTGACGATTTGTTATAATGTTTGCTCTTCTAATCACTGAAAATATTCTATATGTAATTTGTATTGTCTGCCCATCTAATCTCTGTAAATAACTAATATAGTTATTTGTAATATGTGACATGTTATGATGATTTGTTATTCCATGGAAGTTTTCTCCCCGGGCCACCGCTGAAAATGGACATGCATCCAGTCGGACTATCCCGGTCAACAAATGCAAAATAAAGTAAATTAAAAAAATATATAATAAACAGTTTGCCAATATTTTTGTTAACATATAGCTGTTCACATCATAAATTAATCTGTACAGTATCATATTCTTTTTCTCTCAAAATCAACAAAAATGTGATGACCTGAAGCCTCTGTTCTATGATGACATTCAGACTTGAATGCAGGCTTACAAAGACTGAACAGAGATCCTGCGAATATGTCAGTTTATAGATATGCTTAGAGATACATTAGTCATTCCATTATTTGTAGCTGACAAAAGTTTGCTCAGGAATGTAACTGATCCATTGATATGGAATTCATATTTATAAAGAGGGTGGCCTGGATTTTGTGTAATACTACTGCTCCGTAACTTTTCCATGTATACTTGGCAAATGCTGTGAACGATGTTCTGTAAAGTTTTTGTAGAAAAATCATATTTAAACCCTAACAACTGACATTAATTGACAAGGCTTTAGGAGGTCAATCAACCTTGGCCTGCCTGTCACTCTTCAGTGTATGCTTAGACCACGTCAAAGCTTTTAATGCTTTATCTTAGTGGGGTTGCCAACAATTTAAAATTACAGAGAGTTAATCCATACATTTAAGGCAGATAAGTTATTGGCTTGAAGGCAGATCTTACTGTCTTATAACACAGGGTAAGTAATCTGAATGAATGTGAAGTAGGGGACTCCCAATGAGCAATCCTTGGACCAGTTCTGTTTAAAGTGTCTTTCTCCTCTCTACCCACAAGCAGTAAGTGCTACATACAGAAGTACTGAGATAATGCAAACGTTGGAGCCATAGTTACATATTCTCATGATGTAGAATTATTAAACAATTATCTTGAGAAGGTCAGTTCCTGGGTAAAAGTAATGAGTTTAAACTTCAGTGCTAAAAATGTTGAAGAATGGTAACTAGTAACTACAAACTTGGTATTCTATTACTGGTAAATAATATAACTGAATGTATTCATATTAGGAAGGACATGTGCATTGCAATATACTGTAAACTGTTCTTTAAAGACAATGCCAACCATGTGCATAATAGGACAATGAAGCAACAGGGTCAGATGCTTAAAACATGGCTAGTATGGATTGATTCTTTAATAATAATGCCTTTATTAACAATAACAATGACAACAACAAAATTGCCCTTCTGGAATCTAACTCAATTTTGTGGTTACAGCACTTCTGTTCCTTTCCGAATCAGTTCACAATATATCTAAAAAGCTACTTGCATGCAAAGAAATGGGCTGCATCTCCAGAGTGAAGTTGCCTGACATCTTGGGTATTAATTATCTACTTATAAGACAGAAGCTGCTACTAGAATATAAGGCTTTCCATAATGAGCATCTAAGAACCCTGTTAGGTTTGGAAATGTTTAAGAATCTTTTGATAATTAAACATGTTAATCTATATTACATCATCCCCTTAGCTAAAACCAGAAAGAGATCACTGAAGTAATGTTGAGGCTGTAGAATAAATTATCCACGTTGAAAAAGGCATCCCCGAATTTTATAATTTACAAGCAAAAGCTTGATATCTAGGTAGATGATGTAAAATTTGTACATAGCACTCCAAAGCCTCCATTCTATGATGACCTTCAGACTTAGAAATAATGCAGTTAAGTACCTACGTACCTAATGAAATAATTATATATGATGTTAAACTAGTGAAACTGCAGTTAAAGTCTATGTCATCTTTATTTTCAGTAAGTAAACACTGACTCATCAGTTGTTTCATTTTTATTCTCAGTGAAACAGTGGTGAATATCAAATTGATTCTTGGAAACTACTTTCACTAGTTGAAGCAACAGCTCCATGATGCACAGATGCCCCAAGTTCAATTAGCAGTTTGTGCATTGGAACAGCCTGTGTGGGGTGGGTGATACTGAGTGACTGATGCTTGCTTATTCATGCTGGATACAGGGATGGCAGCTCAGCCGACTGTACTTATCAGACACTGAACAGAGGGAGATGTCCATGAATAACATCAGGATTGAGAATAAGCACCCACCAAAGCATTGTATGCACTATAGCAAGAACTGGGGTGTGCATAGATGTGTGACGCGTCATGCAGCCTTATTGTGGACTCCCCACTTTCTTAGGCTGCTGTGAGGGCTTCTGTAGGCCAGAAAAACAAAGCATGCACACCTTCTGGCTGCCGGGATAGTAGTCATTCTGCTTGCCTGCTCTCACATCAACACCCAAAAACATCTGATGGGGAATGAGTATGTCAACAGAAGGAAACAGGCTGGATGGTGTGCTGGCATGGGTTCAAAAATGCAAATGAAAAATAAACCTTTAGTGTAAGAACAAACTCACATGTTTAAATATAACTGATTAAAATAAAAGTTGTTATTCTATATACCTCATTCTAATGCAGCCCATGTTTTAAGCAAAGTACAGTTTTGTAAGTCCTACTTACTCATAACATTAGAATTTCTTCACTGCTGAAGCAGCCTGTGGGTAGTATCCTGCCAAGGATATAGCACTGGACCAGATTGCCAAAGCTCTAATTCCTTTCCCTCTCACTCACTCTGGCTTCAGATAGACTGCACCTTTTTTGGAGGGAAGTATATCAGCAACCAGGGTGAAGTAAATATTCAGGATTTTACTTCCCTGAGAAAAGAAGGTAGATTCATCCTGAGCCAACAACCAACAATCAATATTCACCATAAAAATAATCCAAACAACACTAACAACAATCACAACAAAGGTGGTTGTGTCCCACCTCAAGTATTTACAAAGAAGAAAGGTAGGTGAGTGCAGCTACAGCAGCAGAGAAGAAATTTGAATATTTACTGTTATGAGTAAGTAGGACTTGCACAACTGCACTATGCTCTTCATTTTCACTACTGCAGAAGCCAATGGATAGATTCCCAAAGCTTACCCTACCTGGGAGAAAAAAGGATAAGGGTCCAGGAGCCCCTGTAGAATGGTCCTAGCAAACCTGTCCAGGACCTAAAGAAAGAATCCAGTTCCTAGTGTTTTGTGAAGGTATGAACTCCTTTCCAGTATGCCATTGAAGAGGATAAAGCTCTAGTAGAAATTGGCTTAACTTTCCTGGAATAGTTATACCACAGTGGGAAAAGCAAAAAATAATATAGCAGAGGGCAAATTTCTGTATATAGTCTATTTAGACATGGGATGGCCTTTCTTAGTCCCAGCTTAGGAAACAAACAGCTATTTAGCCTTTATAAAGGACATGGGTCTGTCAATGTAGTACCTGAACTGTCTGTTGACATCCAATGTATGTAAAATTGTTCTCCCTTGTTTTGTTTTTTTTTTTACTCCGAAAAGAAAACTGAGAGATAGGTGGCTTTATTCAAGGTAAAATCAGAAACAACTTTAGACATGAATGAAGGACTGGTACATAATGCAACCCCTTTTCTGTGGAAAACCAGATAGGGTTCTCCCAACTTCAGAGCTTGCAACTCAGATACTGACCTTGTAGATGTCAGAGCAATCAGTAAAACTCTTTTCCATGTTAAGAACCTGAAGTCAGCCGTATGTGCTGGTTCAAATGGAGCAAGTGTTAGCTTCTCTAACACAAAATTAAGATCCCACAGAAAACCACTGCTTTTCTTAGAGGTCTCTTATATAAAGCAGGTGTCCAATTAATTAATAGCAAGTCAGCCTGATAGGCCAAATCAAAATGAGCTAAGACCAGTTTTTCAATTACAAATTGAGATCCCAAAGAGGAAGAATTTGCTTGTGAGAGGGTCTCATGTGCAAAACCTCTTACAGAAATTGTTTGACCACAGATACAAGCAAAAGATGTGGATCCATAACCAGACATGCTGAGCTGCAAGAAGCATGAACTACCAGATGTGACAGGAGGCTAGAAACCTTTATTAGTGACTCCAAACATCTGGGATAAGATTCTGTACAAATAAGCAAGTCATTTAAATAAGGAAAAATGTGGATGCCCTGTAATCTGCAGTGAGACACTACTGGGGTCAGCACTTTGTGAACACTCAAGGTTCAGTGGGCAGCCCAAAGGGTAATGCACAGTACTGATGATGTGACCCAGATACAACAAAACCTTTGATATTTTGTGGAAGTGTGAGCAATGGGTGTGTAATGGTAAGCATATTTGAGATCTAGTGTTACTATAAGACAGTTATGTGGAAGCAGTGTGAGTAGAGATTGTAGGGTCAACATCTGGAATTCTGGAACTTTTACATAAAGGTTGAGAAAGGACCGATCAAACAGAGGTCTCTAAGTGTGCTCTTTCTTTGGTACCAAAAATATCCTGGAATAAAAATCTTTGTCCATGTGATTTGAATGTACTGGTTCTATGATCCTGCTTCTGACATATGTTGTAGCACCAGTTAAAACAGGTCTGTCTGATTTGGGTGGATTTGGGTGGATTCACCTGAAAGAAGGAGGAGAGTAAATACTCTGGCAAATGAATTCTTCCTGAATCGCCTTCAACTTATATTTACCTGAAACTGCCTGAACCCAGGCTAAGGTGATGAGGGTTATTTGATGTGAGAAAAGTAGGAAAAGCAGGGAAAGACGGTGTGAGTAAAGTGATCAGATTCATATTATAGCCATTCATTAGCTGGAGCTGGACTCTTTTTGGGAAAACTATTAATTTTATTTGGTTTGGAAGAGTTATCCTCCTGACATTTTCAGGTGGGGGGCCTGCTTCTTTTTAGGCTAGGATTTGTGTTTGTGCTGCCCTTTAAAGGATTGAAAAGTGACCTTGTTAGGGTAGAACTTGGGTACCTGAAAAATTCTAGAAATTCTATGTATCAGTTTACCTCTGTTGCCTCCAGTTTTAGGTCTCTGTGTAGCTGCAGGCCCAAACACCATACCCAGGCAAAGTGGAGACTTAAGCATTTCAGACATTTATAATCTGAAGAAGCTCTATACTGTTTATCATCTTTCTTGGGAACTGCAGCCAGTGAATCGAGAGCCTTGCAGACAGCATTAAAGCTGTCTTCTAGAGCTGGCAAAATGCGAGGAATGTGTGCAGAATTAGGAACCTTATCCTCTAATAGATCACAGAATCTGCCCATTTCTAGGGAAACCCCTGTTTGCTCTCAAGCCGAAACATTCCTGAGTCTAGCCATGGTTTCAGCAATGGAAAAAACTTGCCTAGTATTAATTTCAGGTTCACTATCAGAGATGTCAGAGTTCTAGGTAATGGATTCTTGAGGAGAATTATCACTGTCTCAGTCAGAATCCTCATCATTTTAAAATGCAGATTGTTCTCTGGCAATACCTGCACTGGAACTGAGAGAAGAAAAGCAGCCCCCAGAGCTGACAAACTGGAAAACACTCAGCCAAAGATATAACATCTGACTTATATACAGAAACAACCTCATCATTTGCTCTGCAATTAAGCTTTTGTTACTTTTTCCTAGGAATATTCCAGCTGGGAGAGTGATCAGCAGACAGCCTAGTATCTCTGGCAAGAGGCCACTTTCCCTGGACAACTTCTGTACCTAAAGTGTTTGGTTGTCCCATACCTGTAACAGTTATGGGATCAGACGTTGAGGACATGTCTAAAACACAGTCCGTACTGCCCATTGAGTTACTCCAGAGAGTCTCTTGATAATAGGTAAGTGGTCTGTGGAGCCATCTTTGGCCATGCCAGAATCATTAACCATAGGCTGAGGCAATAATTTTACTTTTTTTTTTTTATTTGTATTTTAGGTGTAAGCAGAGTGGAAGAAGCAGGACTGGGAATATGCTGTAGTTAGAGAAGAAATCTCATTGCTGTTACAGTAAGCTCAGTAACACTAGGAGAAGGTAAGTATTCAACAGTAAGCACAAAAGAACACTTCCCTTCCCTATGGACCAAAAAAAAAGTCATCACACTAGTCAGCACAAGCAGTAGACTGAAAGTGTGTCATCAAACCTTAAATTTTTTGTCAGAAATATCACGGAACATTTATTACCTCAGAAATGAAACTCGTGTATTCTGATTATAAAAGCACAGTCCAAATATTTAATATTTTCATAAAATCACAGATTTCCACACAGAATTACAAAATAAGCCAAGTAAACCTGGTAGAAGTACATACAAAACTTCCCTGACAAAAGGGGGTAGTCTTAAGGTGGAATATTGCAAATAGCTGTTTTTGGGTCTATATTAGAACATCAAAGTTTCAGAACTTCGAATGTTCTAATATCGACACTTACTAAACGAAAGCTGAAAATAGCGAAAATTTAGATAACCAAATTCTTTATTAGGGAAAGAATTTGGTTGTCCGTTTCTGTCACTTCACTATTTTCAGCTCTGCGGTGGAAAGTTATGGTCGGGTTCAGGTAAGTGTCCGATTGTGTGGATGTGAGGGTTAGGGTGGGATAGGTGAGTTAGGGTTAGGGTGCCGGTCAGGTAATTGTGCGAATGTGTGGACATGAGGGTTAGGGTGGGATAGGTGAGATAGGGTTACAGCGCGAGTGTGGTGTGTGTGCAATAGTGGCGGACCTTAGGGTTAGGGTTTGGGTTAAGGTAAGTGGGTAGCTAGTGGTGTATGTACAGTTTAGTGTAGGTTTAGATGTAAGATGTTAGTGTATGTGTGTGGATTGTGTCGTGTGTATGTGTTTTGGATCAGCAAATTTTTTCCCTAGTAAAAAATTCGCTGTTCTCAATTTTTGGTTTTATCGGTTTTCGTTTAGTAGGTGTCGATATTAGAACATTCGAAGTTCTGAAACTTTGATGTTCTAATATAGACCCCTGTTTTTTAATGGTAATATGGATCAGAAAAAATACCACAATATTCAATAAAAATATTTATGAGAGAAAAGGGTTCACAAAGAGGATCTTATTTCTTAGGCAAAAAACTTTGACTAACTGCTATTCCACTGGAGACAAAGTGATGCTTCTCCTCTAGGTGATGGGAAAATTCTGAAGATTTGCCTCACTCTGTTTGCTGATATGCTTCCCTCCATGAGCATCCAGAGTGAGTTGGGTGAGGGGAGTTAGATCTTTGGCAAATTGGCCATGTGCTGTGTCCTTGGTTGGACACTACCCGTCAGGCTACTGCAGTGAGAATGAAGGACATCTACTCCAGGGTATTGGTTTATTGAAGAGTATAATATATGAACACTTGGCTTTGTCTTGTGCCTTGTGTCTTAGAATGCACCCAATGTGTTGATTAAGCTCCAGTAAATGTGCATTCTTCCAGTGATTATCGCATACATAATAAATCAACGCAAAGACATACTCATGATTTTTGTAACATTTATGATGCACCCACTTCTTACAACACATTCCACTATTATGGGATTTTATTTCTTTTGGTTAAAAGTGGTATCTAAATTCAGAGATACCACATGGAATATGCATATTATTAAAATATCTATCCCTCCTGTTATTAGCGTTTGGCACATCCAGACATAATGCCTTCCCCTGAAATGGTTGATTTTATGATATGGATTTGTTTGCAAGTATGTGCCTTGTTTCATATTCCTCTCATTTGTTTTATATTTTGAAACATTTTTTTCTGTGTTAGTACATTGCCATTATTTTGGTATCTTAAATCTTGAAACTACTGCTACATAAGCAATATGCATTTTAAAAGCAGGAAAGAAACAATGCTGATTTGGAGTATCAAAACATGTGCAAAAAAAGGAAACCAAATAATAAACTTATATCAGTCAATATAATTTAATACATAACAGTATACAGAGTTTAAACACAGTCCTCAAAAGCTGATAAACACAGTCTTCAAAACTGATGGAGAAAAATAATCCTAGTATGCAGATACTATGGAATCACCAATAGACAATTTGACATTTTTTTATGTTTCACTTTTACCTAATTTCATGGTACCCTATTTCAGCCTGTCGCAAAACAGCACAAAAGCTAGACATTACCTATGGCTAACATTTTCAGTTCTAAGAAATGAAAAGAAATGATTTTATATGTCCTGGACTATTAACACTAAGACAGCAACAACTTCCTTGTATTTTCCCTTTGTTAACTGCTGATCAATTGCTATGCTGCAATGCTAGCAGCACCCAGAAAAAGGGCATGTATCCTGACATGCTGATATATGTAAAATTAATCTGAATACGCCAGTATTGTTTTTATTTCTAGCTTGCATTATAAAATTCAATCCATATCTTAATATAAATCTTAGAAGTGAAATGGTTGCAATAAATGATAAAATGAAAGTACTAGGTACAAAATTTTGTTGCATACCTCATAAATATTTTAGAGGTTCACCTATGCTCCAAATGGTCCTACGAGTCACAGAGCAATAAATTAACTGGAAAAAGTATTTAAGTGCTGTATGAAACCTACTGAATTTAAAATGGGTCATAATATATTTAGGTCTAGAGAATCAAAAAATATATGAAATTTTAAATATGCCAAAATATATTGAGAGTTTGGAAGTCATATGCATGATTTGAATATGGATGTCTTAGTAGGTACTGAAACCTGTAAATATGCGTGATGTACCACAACAGAATAATACTACATACCTGCTGGGGTACAGTGAAGACTGCAGTATGATTTTAGCAGAAAATGTAGAGCTAGTCATAGGTTATTTACCCAAAGACTGGCTTTTTGAACCCAAACATCTAAACAAAAGGGGTAGCCATATCACTTAATTATTATGATTCAAGGGTGATAATACTTTCCACGTGCTGCAACCAGACCTTATCTTGTTGACAGGAGGTCCAACATCCACACAAAGTAACCACTAAAAAGTGGTTTGCAACATTATTCAGACATTGTTGGAAAAAGCTATTGTCTGGGAATGACCATCAGCTAAGCACACAATGTGCATTTTTTGTTCTTTCATATCAGTTTGCTAGAATAAGTTTACAGTCAGTATTAAATAATAATTATCATAACTTATGAAGTGGGTACACCATCACCTTGTTTTGAAAAATAGTAAGTAACTGTAAAGCTTGACTATGAGAGGAAATTTAATTTAAAACTTCTGCTATTTTTAATAAATAACCAAATGAAAAATATATGTCATATGGCCACACGGATGTTTTCTTCTCAGAATATTTTTATAATGTAATGCAGTCCTCCCCGTGTTATTAGTCTTTGTAAAATTACTGATCCTCTTTGGGCTATAAGCCCAGAAGTTTTTCAATGATAACTAATGTATAATTTGAGGCAAACATTATAAAGGAATATCATAAATATTCAGCTCTGATTGGCTGGCTGCCTTGCTTATGATTGCACTTGATGAACCTTTTCCCAAGCAAAGCATGTCATTTTAATAATTAAATAAACTAACAAATCAAAACTGTATAGTAATAATGTATTCATAAAGGTTATGTCAGTGTTGTAGTTAATCAGTCCCCGAGGGTAATGTGGCAGTCAGCTGTACCTTGTGTCACATAACTCCCCAAGGGGCTGATTAACTAGAATATTAGCATAACTTCTCTTCATACTATATTGCTTAAATGGCTTTGATGTGCTCCTTTTCATGTCATGACTAACCTCATATTTACTACGTAAACTGCCCCATTCGCAGTTTTAAGATTTGGAAAGAATTTGTTTTTAAATTATTTAAAAAAAACTGAGATATTTTCACAAGGTCTACAAATTTTCACTGTTGCAAAATAACATTGTGTTCTTAAATTAGTATACTTCTGAACACTCTGTGCCTGTACCCACCAGTAGATAGACCCCTTGGTACTTCTATTTAGGCTTCTTACTTGTGTACTGGCTACGCTTAGCATGCCCTGCTCTCAAGGAGAGACCACTCACAAAAAAAGTAATTTGATCCTTCAGTTCTCAACCCTTCCCCCATCCCGAGCTGGCACTTTGGTACAGATCTTTTAATCAAACAACGTAAATTATATTGTTGAACGAATGTATGGCATTTGCTGCATGGTGTGACCAGCTGTGACAGCTGCGTTTTAGCATGTTCTGAATGAGAGTAATACTAAACCAAGCATGTCATAGTAACATTATTTACATCAATATGGAATAGAATGGAATGTGCTGTACATGTAGGATAACAGTCAGGACTCACTGCACCGGGGACACAGTTATTTACTCAACAGCTATGTCTTTCTGTCTCATTTCGGATTAAACCAATGCTCAGCATAAGATTTGAACAGACGACTCTGCCCCTCTACTTTCAAACAAGCTTCAGGATTAATACATCTTGAGGGAAACACAATGCTCTTCTCCATTTTCTAAAGGCTATGAATTAAGAAAGTTTCTTTTGATCACCTATACAAAATCCATATTCTGCATAATGGTATTCAGTTCTTCTCTACTACATAGCCACAACATTTCATTTTTTCATTGCTCAGTAAAATATTTAGAAGAAATGATTCACTTGATTCAGTATGTTAAGAAATTCTCTGTATCAAATTGTACATCCTTCTTGCAGTATTATATGTTGTGTTATTATTTGTCAACACATACAGATATTTGGAAAATAAATCTATAAAAAGGCAGATAAAACAGGCTACATGTTAAACAGATACTAGAAACCACAAAATAATCTTGAAAAATACTAAAATAGCTACAGTATAAACAGTTATACCAAATTAGACATAGTATGAAAACATTGGTTAAGAATGGATACATGTTATATGACAAGGATTTAATATTTAAACAAATTTTAGCCAGTTTATAGCAAAAATAAAGGTAAATTAGTATAATACAAATAGGAATTGCAGTATAAAGTGGGAGGAAAAGCAAGCTTATGATATATTTAGAAAGAAAACCAGTGGAAATGAATTGATAGAAGTAAGGAAGTGAGTGAAGAAGGGAGAGAAAGGAGATGTAAGGTATAAATAGGTATTATTTCATATTTAAAGAATATAGTTTATTCTGGTGTTGAGCAAAAACAGAGCCAGATTTTGTTTAGTAAGTCTTTCAGAGTCATTTCGAAGTATGGTAGAGAGGTTATTGACCTGGTGAATACAGATAAGGAGTTCCATGCCTTTGAACATGGTATGAGTACAGACAATGCCAAGCAGATTTGATAGGTTTGTGGACAGATAAGAGAGTTTTTGGTCATTGGAACATAATGATCAATTGTGAGCATCATTGTATACAATGGTGGTAAGTGTTGGACACGCAGGTGGATGGTGGATAATTTTATAGGTGGTAAAAGGCTGTATATATGTTACTTGATGGGGTATAACCAATTTAGGCTTTTTTAGTGCTATACAGTAGCAGATTCTAAAGGAGTTATTTGCTGCAAATTTAGCAACTTTGCTATAACACTGTTCTAGTTTTGATTTTTGTGATGCCTGGAGATCAATAAGGATGGAAGCACCATAAAATATGAGAAGGAGATAACTATTGGCAAGTGAACTTTTAGATGCATTCATGAGAACCTTTTTAGTTCTGTAAAGCATCCCTTGTTTTTAATGATTTTTTTAATGCAATTTTGTATATGCGGGTTGAATTTAAGATCATCATCCAATGTCATCCCTAATAATTTGCTATGTGAACTGACTTCAATGTTTGTATTACCAAGAGAGAAGACTTTATATTTTGTTTTTTCATGAGAGGGATTTGGGAAAAAAGTAGTAGTTTGTTTTTTCAGGGTTTGAGCATGAGTTGTGAGTTACAAAGCCATGTTTTAGGGTCTGTTAAAGCTTCCTGAGTAATTTTTTAGAGGTGTGCCAAGTTGTCAGATGTGCAAATGAGTGTGGAGTCATCTGCATACTGTATTAGGGAGGTCTGTTGTGTGGATGTGTGGAGGGTGTTGGTGAAGATGTTAGCAGAGGGCACCAAAGGATGAGCCTTGTGCTACACCGATGGTGATTGTGTGGTATAGAGAGAGGGTGGAATGCCATTTTACTGATTGATACCTATTGGACAGGTAGCTTTTGAATCAAAGAAGGGTGGGTTGAGGGAGACCTAATGACATTTGAAGTTTTGTGTGACAAACTGTCAAATGCTTTAAACAAGTGTAGAAATAAAAAGGAGGCTAGTTTGTTGCTATCTCTAGCTTTATTGACAGTGCCTAGATAAGTTAGACGTACACTGTTAGTACTATGGGAAGGACAGAAGCCATACTGTGTGGGGGATAGCAGTTCTTCCTGCAGGATATAGTTTAATAATTGTTTCTGAATACATTTTTCAATTACTTTGAAAAGGGGATAAGATTGGTGTAGGTCTAAAGTTAGTATTTATTTATTTATTTTTATTTTACATTTGTTGACAGGGATAGTCTGACTGGATACATATCCATTTTCAGCGGAGGCCCGGGGAGAAAATCTCCAAAGGTAGTTACAAAAGCAAACATAACATAATACAAACTAAGCACAGTTTACAGACTCTGTTGAGACATATAAGTTATACAATTTCACAAACTTATGATATGGATTAAATTAAAACACAAATAAGTTGCAGGTGAAATAGTATTGGTACACAAGTATAACTAAAGATTTAGTCAGGTTTGGAGCAAGAACATAAACAATGAGAATTGAAATACTGCTTGAGACTTTTCTTGAATTGAGATAGGGTAGTCCGCCCATTGGAAGCTACAGTACAAACTTCCTGAGCTCCATTGGAGTGAATGAGTTTACTAATCTCATTATAATTTCTTGACTGCTCTAAAGAATTACTATTCCCTGGTCACTTACTAGAGCAAGGCAAGATGAAGTAGTTGAGGGATCCTTCTATGTCAGGTTTCAAAAACAGAGTGCTCTGAGACTTCAGTCTGATCTAATATTAAAAAAATATCATTACAGAGCCAGCTTACAGAGTGATCACATGCATCTGGTCATATGACTTCTGGTTCTTGTACTACCCCCTTGGCAAGAAGCTACCAGGATTTATTAGCACATATGTGTCAATAATGCACATACTCAGAGCTTTGCTAAGATCTGCTGCAGCTTCTGAATGTCATAAAATAATTTCAAACTTCCACTCTTCCAGAGTAGCAATTAGTTTATTGCTACTGACAAAACAACAAGGATTGTTGATGGTCCTTGTTTTCAAACACATTACATCTCTGACTACAATCAGAACTGTCAGATACAATCTTTATGGCCTAAATTAAGTCATTTAATTTATTACTATTTTTCAAAAGTTAGCTGGACTGAAATTAACCTCTTTTCTTCCAGTATCCTGTTTACAACAGTACAGTCTGATATAAATGTATATTTATTTTCTGCCCAGCAGGATACACTATTGATACATTTTTAATACAAGCAACTTTACAAACAAATTTTCAGCACAATCATCTTCACAAATCAGGTTGATATAAAAATGACATATAAAAGTTTACAAAATTCCAGCTAGCTATGCTGGCATTAGTTATACACCCACTGCCCCACTTCTCCTGGCATAGCTGGCAATGCCTCACATCATCACACCATGATGTACATTTTCCTGGTGTATTGCCAACTGATATATTGTACTTTGGAGTGAAGGCATCTGCTCTTCTCTAAGTTTTCACCCAGTTCTGGTGAATTGGTGGCACTTATCTGCCTTCAATTCCTGGTAGAGACTCGAGATGGACTGTGGGTCAAACTTCAAAGTCAGGAATGAGGCTATGAGTGATATCATTTGCAGAAATGTAATTGAGGCTGTGAGTATAATGTCACTAGCAGGAGCAGGTGGGAAATGAGGTTATTTATGTGGTATCATTTACTGGAGCAGGTGGAGAATGAAGCTATGGGGGTAATGTCACTTGCAGGAGCAGACAGTTCCTTGTACTATTGCACTGTAGATTTCTGGTTTCTTCAACTGGGTGGACATTAACTGTTTGATTAATTATTCAGTTTATGTTCTTTTGGAAGTTTAACATCTGTTCTGCCCACAGTAATATTACCAGTTGTTATTAATTTATTTTTCAGCAGTTAAATTGAAATTATATTGTTTAATAAGCTGTCTATGCACTATAACTTTTTTCAATTTCTTTAGTAACTCACATGTTCATGTTCATACTCTTGAAATTGTTTTTCTGTCATTTTGTTGCATCTGTTAAATTTTGACTTATTATGCAATATTGCCATGTATGATTGATTTCACATATTTATTATATTTTATATATTTTGTAGTTGTTAATAAATACTTGAATTCATTTTTCCAGTTTTGTAGGATGTTCATTTTATTTTTTTCTGCTTTTAACAGTATTTATTTTTATGTCTTTTCTTTATATATATTCTAATTTTTACTAATTCATATTCTCTTTCTCTTGTTTGTATTTATTTTATCGAACAAAAGAAAAAAAATGGCATAAACATGCAAGCAGGGTTTTTTTTCCAAATAGTAGCAAGGATCAATATTACAACTGCATATGTGGTAAACTGAACTACTGGGTGTTGGGGACAAGTGTTATAATGATGCCATTGTGTGATGGCACACTCCCATCCTTGAGTGCTGGGGACAAGTGTTCTTATGATGTCATGGCATGATGGCACATTCTCATACTTGCCCATATAAACTCTGAATAAAAAAAATGTCAAATGTTGATTTGTGTTCAGAAAAATTTCCAGCTGTTGACTTTTTTCAAGCAAGGTCTCCAATGTTAGGTCTTACAAGTGAAACTTTACTAAAGCTTTAAGATAAAATTAATCCATATTTCCATAAACTGAAATATTTAACAGCATGGAATTGTTAATAGCAGAAACTACAATCTCAAAGTACTTTTAAGCACTGACTTTAACATTATTACCAAAAATGTCATTATTACTTCCTTAATGAAGTAGGAAACACCTTCTTACATATTAATAAGATTTTTACAGTTAGTTAACAGTCAGAGGTAAAAGATACAAGCCTTTGGATGCATCTGCAGATGGCATCAAGATCTGTTTCCTCATGGACTGGTATTGATATAGCTAGACATTTATCAGGCTTTTGGAATTACAGGGAACTAGAAGATTACAGATAGCCTGAATTTTTTTTTTTTTTTTTTTTTTTTTTAAAAAAAAAAAAAAAAAAAAAGAAAGATCAGCAGATAGGGTTGTAGGTTTTAATTTTTTGATTAGGGTACGAATAAAAGATGTAGAGACTGGTTGGAAGCAAAGGTGTGCTGGGTACTGGAAATGGCATCCTGTACTTTAGAAGAGTTCAGAGGTAACTGGCTAGCTAGGGCCTGGATAGTCTCAGTGAAGAAACAATTGAAGGTGTTAGCGACATCCTCTGGTAGTTTATCAGTAGAGGCTGAGGGAGATGGAGTGGTGGTTTGTCCTGGGTGCAGTAGTTTATTTACACCTGCCCAAAACTTTTGAGGGTTATTTTGATTTCTCTGCTGGAGATAAAAGTAGAAGTTTTTTTATCTAGTAAAATAGATCTTTTTGTCTCATTCCTTAATTGCCGATATTTAATTTGATCTAGAGGGGCTTTTGTGGTACCTCGTATATCCCATGCCTTGTTTCTGAGTGTGATTTTGAATTTGGCATCTTTAGAGAGCCATGGTGTGATTTTTGTTTTGCTCCTAATGGAGTGAACAGGAGCATGAGAGAATCGAGGATGGTAAGGAATGTATTGTTAAAGTAACAACAGCTTCATCCAGGGGCAGGGATTTCAGGGCAGACCAATTACATGATTTGAGTTTGTTCTGAAACTTGGTAGGGTTAAAGCTCTTATTGTTTCTTACTGTTCTACATGTGGGATGGTGGGAGTTATTGGTTTTATGTTTAAATATAAAGATAAGAAAGTGATCACTGAGGTCATCAGGGAGGGTCCCTGATGTATACATTTGGGGGTGACTATTGATTAGTATCCAGTCTAGTATGCTTTCTTTGTGATTAGGTTTGCCTATCCTGGTAGAGGTGGATATGACTGTCTACGTGGTAGAGGTGGATATGACTGTCCACGTGGTAGAGGTGGATATGACTGTCCACGTGGTAGAGGTGGATATGACTGAATGTCTGTTGAATTTCCTCCTTTGTGCACAGGGATAATGTGTGACTTTTTTCAGAGAGAGGGAATGTGGAATACTTTGACCTATTTATAAGCATTGAGACAAGATAGACAGTGCTATTAGCTGTTATTTTAAAGTTCTGTTTTGGAAGGTCATTAGTTGAAGTAGAGCATGTTTTGGCTTATTTAAGATTAGTTTTATATAGCATGTCATCACAGGTTTGAAAGTAGATGTGGTGATACGTGGCTGTTGGGCAGCCTTAAGATTAGATGCAGGTGAGTCCTTGGTTACAGACGCTATACTATCTATGAAATAAGAGTTTAATTGTATTACAGTTTCTAGTTGTGAGTTATTGAGAGAGGGATTAGGGTTGAATTTTTGGCTGGGACACAATATTTCTTTAATGACTGTCCAGAACTTTTAGGGATGTGTTTACTATTATTCTGAAAGTTATTATACTACAGTGTCTTGTCTTCATTTATTTGCTTTTTAATATGATTGTGAAGGATTCTGATGTTTTCAAGATACTGTGGTGTTTCATATTTTTGCCATACTTTCCTTGTTTTTTCTCTATCATGCATTAGCATTCTACTGTTTTTGGATAACCAAATTGCATTATCTGTTTTTAGTCTCTTCCTTCTAGGAGTGTGAAGCTGTTTAGGATATTCAGGAAAGTTGTACTGAATTCATTTACACATCGTCTAAGGGGAGGATTTTTAGGAAGTTCCAGTTAATAGATGATGGACTAGTAATGAACATTTCTGGGCTAAACTTGGAAGGGCTGTGTGTTGTTTTATAAACACTCTGTTTAAGTAGAAGTGTGAGATGTCTTGTTGTATAGATTGGGAAATGATCATGGAGACAGTCTGACATTGTACCTGTGGTGTATTATTTGCTAGGTGTGTTACTAGGATCCATTCTAATAGGGAATTTGATGTCTTGCCATAACAACACATGAACAACACAGCATAATGGTTAAGGTGCTTGCCTTACAAGCACAAGGTGCAGGGTGTGAGTCTCACAAGGGATAATTGGCTAGGCTTAAAATGGCTCACAAGGGCAGTTAGCCTGGTACTAATCTATGAATCTATGAATCTATGTGGTGGGCTACTAATTAGTTGTGGCTCTGTGATTAAGGTTTCTGAGTCACAACTCTGGGATTTAGAATTCATTCCTGGCATCCAGCCATTGCCAGTGTGGTTCATAGGTTGGTACTAGGCTATCGGCTCTAAGGCCTATGCAAGCCTAGCCATAACAATTCCCTGGATATTTCTTCCCACAATATTTACTTCGCTGGGCCCCTGTCTAGCAAGGTGACTGACATGATCCCCGGGGTGAATTTCCTATCTCCCATCCAATCATCAAGGTTCCTTTTGAAGAGGGCCAATAAGGCTCTCTGCTTGACATGTATGGGCAGTCTATTACAGAGTATGGGGAGTCTCTGGGTCAGGAACCTATCCCTCCAGCATGTTTTGTTTATTGTGATGACAAGGTTTAAATCCCCTGGAGCATGTGGCTTTGAGGGATTGGGATTTCTTTAAGTATAGCATGTCCAACAGCTCAGGGTTTGACATGGCCTTGTATGTTAAGCAGCGATCGCCTCTGAGTAGATGATATGCCACAAAGTATAGCTGGAGTTTTTTTAGACGGTCAGCATATGGCATCAACTTTAGGCCTGTGATTCTTTTAGTGAGGTATTTCTGTGGCCTTTCCAGCTGTTGCAGAGGTACATACCAAATGGGGCATTATACTCTATAATGGGTCTAATGAGGGATGAGTACAGTGGGACAATGACCTCCTTTTTTATGGATGAAAAGCCCTTAGTGATGAGGTGTGCCACATAGAAGGATTTCCTGACTGTTGGGGTGATGTGGTTATTGAAAGTGAGACCACTGTCCACCTGTGTCCCTAAGTCTCTCATCAGACTTTCGATGTTTAGTGTCCTGCCACCTATGTGGTAATTCATGGGTACATGTTTTTTTCCAAAGGGGATAACTATACATTTCTTGGCATTAAGCTTGAGCCCATGGCTCTGACACCAGGCATCTGTTTCTGTAAGGCCCTTTTGTAGACTATCCACATCATTTGGGGATTCAGTAATGGCTCCCAGTTTGCAGTCATCTGCAAACTTTGTTAGCCAGAGTCCCATAGTGTTGGTCTGTATTTCAGAGAAGTAGATGCCAAACAAGAGATGTCCCAGGACTGAACCCTGAGGTACTCCACTTGTCACTTGTCTGGAGCTGGATTTGGAGTCAGCTACTTTTACAGTCTGGGTACTGTCAGTAAGCCAGTTAGCTACCCATCGAGTAACGTAGGGATTTATGCCCAGCTTAGTAAGTTTAATTTTGATTCCAGAGTGGGGGATGGTGTCAAAGGCCTTGGCAAGGTCCAGATAGGCTGTGTGGGTGACCTTCCCCTCATCCACAGCTCTGGAGACTGATTCGAAGAAGTCAATCAGATTCAGGAGACAAGATCGGCCCTTCACAAACCCAAACTTGGTGGGGTCCAGAGTTTGAAGGTTGCCAATGTCTTTGTTTATAAGTTCCATGATAATGCATTCCATGCCCTTGCAGATCAGGCTTGTCAGACTGATGGGACGGTAGTTCCCGGGATCCAAGGCAGATCCTCCCTTGTGGAGCGGGATAACTGTAGCTGTGTGCCACTCAGTGGGCACAAAGCCTGAGGTGAGGCTATGATTAAACATGACACTTAGGTGAGCTGCCAGTTCATTTTGTAGTTCATGCAGTACACAGCCTGGGATGACATCTGGTCTCATGGATACTGTATTCTTAGCTTTGGAGAGTGCAGTTTCTACCTGTGTGGCCGTGATTATCGGAATTTGGCAATCTTTTGGTATTGAGATGGGCCCTTTAGGGGGTGAGATGGGGGTGAAGTTAGCACTAAATTGATCTGCCAGGATATTGACAATATCCTTGGGATCAGTATATTTAATGCCGTTCTGTTGTAGCTCAGAGCAGATCTGAGCATTGCCATTTAGATTCTTGATATAACTATAGAATGCCTTGTGGTTGTCTTTGGAATCTTTGGCAATTTTATTTCCGAAACTAGCTTTTGAGGATTTTATGAGGGATCTGAGCTTCTTACTGAGGCTGGTAAGGGAGTTTTTTGCATCCTGGGATTTTCCCCTTTTCTGAAACAGTTTCTTCCTTCTGTTGTATAGTTTGTTTATAGCAGGGGATCACCATATTGGCTTCCTTTTTTTGGAGAAGAGCATCTTGGTTCTATTTGGGATGGCACAATTCATGCACAAGTGGATGTGCTCGTACCGTGCCTTAGTGTAGGATTCTGCAGTCGAACTTCCAGATCCCATCGGCATGGGTGTTGTGAAGTTTGTCACTTCTGACTTCAGTAGCATGAAGTTGGCTTTGGAGACGTTTTTAAAGGAGGTTTCCTTACTGGGGGGTGGGGGTGGGATGTGGATGTCAAGGGTGATTTGCTTATGGTCAGACCTGACCAATGAGGGGATGACCATTGGTGTGGAGCATCTATCTCCCATGTTAGTAATGACCAGGTTTAGGATATTGGAGCCCCTGGTGGGACAATGGATTAGTTGATCCAGGGCATTGGAATTTATGAGTTCCAAGAACCATTGAGAAAAGGAGTTGGTACATGAGTAGTTTTCCCAATTAATGGCAGGGTAGTTGAAATCACCTAGTATTAGGGTGTTTGGTTGTATCTTAATATTTTCCAGTAGGTTTTGAAAGGTGCAGTGAGAATCTTGGGGCATGGTGGGGGATCTGTAGCAAGTTACAATTTGATTGCAGTCTTACCTAGTGTTAGTTGCACCTGGAGAATTCCAGATGCATTGTGTTGGGCAACTAGCCTGGAGGTGTGAATATCCTTGGTGAATATGGACACTCCTCCACCTTTAGTGTTTCGGTCTTGGTTTTGTGGCCGAAAAGTGTGGTAAGAATTGTAGCCTGGTATTGCAGGGGTGCTCTCTGGAGCCTTGAACCAGGTCTCAGTTACTGCACAGATATCAATGTTCTCCATTTTTAGGAGTGCCTCGAGAGAGTGCATTTTAAGGTTTAGACTTCTAGCACTGAGTAGCATTACCTTCAGATTTTGCATGCTTGTATCTGTTACGGTGGTGGTTTTATCCTTTGAACCTTGCCTAAAAAATACACTATAGGGGTGGCAAGAGCTTTAGCCAGTAACCTGAATCCCAGGGGTGACAGGTGCAGACCATCTCTGCCAAAGCATTGTGGTTTGTCGATCATGTCTTCCCAGGCAGACAAATACTGGATCCCCTTTGAATGACACCAGAAGCTTAGCCAATTGTTGAAGTCAATCAGTTTGTCCTTATACTGTGGTATCATTCTGGGTGAAGGCAGGATGCTACTCAGGGCTTGGGTCATACCTGCCTGGGTCACATGATCCAAGAGCTCTTCCATGTCTCTTTTCATGTAGTCCAGGGAGGTACGTCTCAAGTCATTCACTCCAGCATGGACAATGACAGAGTCATATTTGTACTTGTTGTGGAGTGACTTGAGTGCATGCGTTATGTGGCGGATCCTGGCACCTGACAGGCAGCTGACTGTAATTTTCTCCTTGTTCAACCTGGTGAGTAAGACATCAGTGTGCCTGACTATAGAGTCACCTATTACTAAAGTGTTGGGTATATTGTCTTGCCTTAGGGGCTGTTGTTGGGTGGCACACTGGTGTTGTGAGCTATGTGTCACTTTGGTTGTAACTGGTGTTTGTTTGCGTTTTGGCTTCGGAGGTCCTTGTTGCTTGGGCAGGTTAATGTTAAGGGCCTCCGCATATGTGGGTTTAGTGTTGCTATGTGTGGGTATACTATATATACTATACCTCTGCAGATTGCTACCTTTTTCAACTCTTTGTGGCTTGCTATACGAAATAGATATCACTTACACCTCATTAATTCCACATTCTTCATTCTTTATGGACTCTGAAAGCTTATGACTGATAACAAACCTTGCTTCATATCTGATCTCATCTCATACTCACTGTCCACACTATACCTTAGTATTCTGCATCACTAATGGTACCTCTACTTCTTCTGGCAATGGGACTTCATATCACCTGCACAACTCAGAAAGACCAAGCCAAGAGGTGCAGAAACTGAATTCATGACTGGAACTCTACATTATATTAGAGTTAGCCCTTTGAACATTTTTTTCTACCCACTGTCTGCAGTGTGGATTCTACCTCATTAGGTCTTTTTAGAACACTTTGTGGAACACCCTTACATACAAGAATTACTCCAGAAAAATAAGATGACCATATCTGTCTACTTTATCTAGTCTCAAGTAATGCTGTTTCACATACCTAAGTAGCTGTTTTGATGACTTGGTAAGAATTGTGTTTGCAAACTCATTTAACCATGTGTGATGTCCTCTCTCTGGGCCAGTAATCAAGGAGCCTGAATCCTCATGACTGACACTGGAGATGGATATTCACTTGCAACAAAAATAGATACACACAGTATTTCCAGATGCAGCTCTCTGCATCAAGCACAATTTCCCTTAAGAGCACACAGGGAACACATTCAGACCAGGGTATGGCTTTCTATCTCTGTCTCCTTCCAGGTCCCCAGTATCCCCACTGGCACAGCTATAGAGTTGAGGCCTTAGCTGAGTGTCTAAGCCAAGTCCTCTAGCATTCTATCTGTGAAGCCAGTTCCTTATTTCCCTGCTCCAAGCAAGTGACACACACATGCACTCTTTGAGATACAAACACACACACACACACCTGGGAAAGGCTGGCACACATTTACTAGATATGCCTCCTTCTGCCCAGACTACAAGGTAGTTACTGCCACCAGACACTCCAAAGCCAGCTACTCTAAGGATCTTACAAGGGTACCCAATTATACTGAGTGAAATTAATATTACAAATGGTAATGTTTTGACCAATGCAGTAAGGCTTTCAGGAGTGGCCACAGAGTCACCAAATAGATATAAGTAATCTCAAAGTTTAAAATATTGTCCAAAAAACAAGCCACAATGAAAAGTTTAAATAGTTAAGGATAAATAATAAAAGAACATGAAAACACTAATCATCTATTTACAACAAACACCAGAGTTTTAGTCACATGAAATATTAAAATAACACAGATGAATAGATTCACAAAGATTAACTCATTCCATCCAAGTGATGCCTCCAGGTGCATCTGCAGTTAACTCCTACTGACGTCTCTAAGCATCAAATATTGCATGTTCATATTTGCATCAATAATTCCAAAACCATGCTATGTGCAATGTTTTAAAATATTTCATCTTAAAGCTTACACAATGGCAAAGTCAACTGCATTAATATTTGACCTCTGTCTGGTGCAGGTAAGATATTAACTGTTGTTTTTATGATATTAATTTATATAGATATCATTTTCACATTTGTCTAAATATTTCAACAGCCAAGTGACACAGACAGAACTCCTTAGTCTCATGTAAAAGCACTCAGCCAGATGAATAAAATGCTGCTGACAGCATGTGTGTAACTTGAGTGGTTGCTGAGATATTGCAAATTGTTTGCAAAATATTACAAATATAATAGTTACTGCATTTAGTATTACTTATAAAATTTGGTTTAAGACCTAGAACCTAAAAAATATTACCACTATAAAAATAGTTTGTGCTGAAGAGTTTGCCATTTATACTTCTTTCATAACTCATATGGTTCCAGAAATATGAACATTTGTTTGAAATGTGAGGACATAATTTGATTCTGTCAAAAGGTTTAGGCTCCGCCCGTTGGAAGTTACAGTACAACCTTCCTGAGCTCCATTGGAGTGAATGAGTTTACTAATCTCACTATAATTTCTTGACTGCTCTAAAGAATTCACTTACTAGAGCAAGGCAAGATGAAGTAGGTGAGGGATCCTTCTATGTCAGGTTTCAAAAACAGAGTGCTCTGAGACTTCAGTCTGATCTAATATTAAAATATCATTACAGAGCCAGCTTACAGAGTGATCACATGCATCTGGTCATATGACTTCTGGTTCTTGTACTACCCCCTTGGCAAGAAGATACCAGGATTTATTAGCACATATGTGTCAATAATGCACATACTCAGAGCTTTGCTAAGATCTGCTGCAGCTTCTGGATGTCATAAAATAATTTCAAACTTCCACTCTTCCAGAGTAGCAATTAGTTTATTGCTACTGACAAAACAACAAGGATTGTTGATGGTCCTTGTTTTCAAACACATTACATCTCTGACTACAATCAGAACTGTCAGATGCAATCTTTATGGCCTAAATTAAGTCATTTAATTTATTACTATTTTTCAAAAGTTAGCTGGACTGAAATTAACCTATTTTCTTCCAGTATCCTGTTTACAACAGTACAGTCTGATATAAATGTATATTTATTTTCTGTCCAGCAGGATACACTATTGATACATTTTTAATACAAGCAACTTTACAAACAAATTTTCAGCACAAGCATCTTCACAAATCAGGTTGATATAAAAATGACATATAAAAGTTTACAAAATTCCAGCTAGCTATGCTGGCATTAGGTATACACCCACTGCCCCACTTCTCCTGGCATAGCTGGCAATGCCTCACATCATCACACCATGATGTACATTTTCCTGGTGTATTGCCAACTGATATATTGTACTTTGGAGTGAAGGCATCTGCTCTTCTCTAAGTTTTCACCCGGTTCTGGTGAATTGGTGGCACTTATCTGCCTTCAATTCCTGGTAGAGACTCGAGATGGACAGTGGGTCAAACTTCAAAGTCAGGAATGAGGCTATGAGTGATATCATTTGCAGAAATGTAATTGAGGCTGTGAGTATAATGTCACTAGCAGGAGCAGGTGGGAAATGAGGTTATTTATGTGGTATCATTTACTGGAGCAGGTGGAGAATGAAGCTATGGGGGTAATGTCACTTGCAGGAGCAGACAGTTCCTTGTACTATTGCACTGTAGATTTCTGGTTTCTTCAACTGGGTGGACATTAACTGTTTGATTAATTATTCAGTTTATGTTCTTTTGGAATTTTAACATCTGTTCTGCCCACAGTAATATTACCAGTTGTTATTAATTTATTTTTCAGCAGTTTAATTGAAATTATATTGTTTAATAAGCTGTCTATGCACTATAACTTTTTTCAATTTCTTTAATAACTCACATGTTCATGTTAATACTCTTGAAATTGTTTTTCTGTCATTTTGTTGCATCTGTTAAATTTTGACTTATTATGCAATATTGCCATGTATGATTGATTTCACATATTTATTATATTTTATATGTTTTGTAGTTGTTAATAAATACTTGAATTCATTTTTTCAGTTTTGTAGGATGTTCATTTTATTTTTTTTCTGCTTTTAACAGTATTTATTTTTATGTCTTTTCTTTATATGCATTCTAATTTTTACTAACTCATATTCTCTTTCTCTTGTTTTTATTTATTTCATCGAACAAAAGAAAAAAAAAATGGCATAAACATGCAAGCAGGTTTTTTTTCCAAATAGTAGCAAGGATCAATATTACAACTGCATATGTGGTAAACTGAACTACTGGGTGTTGGGGACAAGTGTTCTAATGATGTCATTGTGTGATGGCACACTCCCATCCTTGAGTGTTCTTATGATGTCATGGCATGATGGCACATTCTCATACTTGCCCATATAAACTCTGAATAAAAAAAAAATGTCAAATGTTGATTTGTGTTCAGAAAAATTTCCAGCTGTTGACTTTTTTCAAGCAAGGTCTCCAATGTTAGGTCTTACAAGTGAAACTTTACTAAAGCTTTAAGATAAAATTAATCCATATTTCCATAAACTGAAATATTTAACAACATGGAATTGTTAATAGCAGAAACTACAATCTCAAAGTACTTTTAAGCACTGACTTTAACATTATTACCAAAAATGTCATTATTACTTCCTTAATGAAGTAGGAAACACCTTCTTACATATTAATAAGATTTTTACAGTTAGTTAACAGTCAGAGGTAAAAGATACAAGCCTTTGGATGCATCTGCAGATGGCATCAAGATCTGTTTCCTCATGGACTGGTATTGATATAGCTAGACATTTATCAGGCTTTTGGAATTACAGGGAACTAGTGGATTACAGATAGCCTGAATTTTTTACAACTTTTTAATATATTTTAATGAATCTAATTGCTTGTGTATAAAAAACTAATTATTACCGCTACAGATGCAAAATATCCAAAAACTTTAATCAGCTAAAAAGGATAAGACAGAAATACCTTCATCTTGCTCATTTTAATCTTACAATCATTAATAAAGATATTTAAAATAAGATATGCTAGCAGTTAAAATTCATGAATGCTGTTTTACAAAATAATTTGCATTTTATGTGTAGCGCAATACTTATTTTGTAGAAGGACAGACTGAAGGTAAATTACTCGGGAGACAAAAAGACAGTACATGAATATATTTTATTGAGTACACAATGACCTACCGAAAAAAAAACTTTTTTATTCTGCACCTAAAGTTCATTTTTTTAATCTGAACAAAAATATTATGTATTTTACATTTAATCTTTATGGTTTTTATATATATTTTTTGTCTGACTCATTTATGTTATTCTATTGTCTGGGAAAACTCATTATTCAGTTGTGATTTTATTATTTATGAACCATAGGCATCTGTGCAAGGTAATTGAGTTATTATACAATCATTATATTCATGCATATATATTTCATATATATGCATACATATAATGTGTCTTACATTAGAGTCAGAAACCAACACTCTAGCAAAGACTTTCTCCATTTGTAACCTAACCTTCAGTTTCAGCAAAGATACGTGAATCAGAAAGATCAGTGCTAAGCATAGCTCTCTGAGCAATAGCTTATTTACATAGTGTGTTTTACCTCAAGCATAGAGGAGATTATAAGATGGAAGAAGATAATTTAATACCTAAACACACTGATACTGTTGAAGAGATGTCATGGCCTTGCATACTAGTCAGAAGGATTACTATTCTGCTCTACAGGTAAAGAATATGAAAAAAAAATGTTTTCTTGCATTGCAGAGGCAAACTGTTAGAGAAAAACAATACTTATTTAGAAGACCCACTTGGCTTTAACTCAAAACAGGACATTGCCAACAAATTTGATTCTGTCTCTATTACAAGGTAACTTAGGAAGGATCTGTAATATATAGTCCAATTGCATTCGTCAATGGTACTGTTCTCGCTCAGTTTTGTTACTCACTTGCTTCAGTCTCAACTGTCGTCAGACTGCTATCTAAAAAAATGACTACTTCTAGTGAAAACCCCTCAGTCTTGCTTAAGAAAGCTTGCTTAATTTGTTATAAACTACTAACTATTTTGACAAACAGAATTTTATAAGACTCCACGGTACCTTATTTTTGGAGACATGTTGAAACCATACATCCCTATTTTAAACTGTGAAAAGTTACCAGAAGTAAAAACTTATAGACCATTATGCATTCTTAGTCAATTAGCAGAGGTACTGGAATGTACAATTCATTATCAGATCTCCAGCCATATATATCCAAAAATAAGCTGATGCCCAATAACCAGTCTGGGTTTGAGTGTAATTGTACTATCTAGGCAGCATTAATCAAGCTCATCAGTATTGCAGCAAGATGCCAAGACAACGGCCTATAGACAGGAGATACGTTTCTGGACCTTTTGAAAACTTTTGACCTTGTTGATCACTCATTACATCTTGATTAACTAATGTTCTTTTGCTGAGGTGGCCATCCTATCACACACTGCTAGATCAAAAGCCATGTTTAGGCAAATCTCATGGTATACAAGTTACAAGGTCACTAAAATCTCTGTCCTTGGACCATTAATATTTAACAGAATTTTCTAATTTATGTAATTAATATTTCAGCAGTTATCTACTTGTTAAAATATGTACATAACACCAGACTTCTTCATAGATCTGAGAATGTGGCTACCCTGCTGCATGAACTAGATTAAACAAGCTTATTATTGAATCAAATCTTGTCTCTTAGCCTCCACTAGACAAGTTGTTACAGAAACTTTATTAGAACTAAAACTGATGTATTCTTCTTTTGCCATGAATAAAAACACTCATAGTAAGAAGACTAACAACAAACTTATAACTACATATAACAGCATAGCAATGTTTTTTAAGGCCTACCCTCCTCTACCAAGCATTGTCACACATTGCAAAAACTGAGGAGAATAACATTATAAGTAAAAGTTGACTATAGTCAGTCTTCACTAAAAAAAAATACTCTGGAAAAGTCTCTGCCTGGACCTACCCAATATGCTATCCTGCAATACCTTGAATTTTGTAACTTAGATCTGCCAGTCAGTCTAAAATTTATTAATGAATTATCAAGTAAATACAATAAAACATCTTATTTTTCAAAAATATATTTTTTAAAAAATTCAAAAAAATACAATTTGAACAAATATATGGTATATGTTCAAATAAATAACACAAAAATATTTATAGTAAGATGATAATTACATACTTTTCTGCAAAGATAGTTATAAAAATTATGTTTAGTGGAGTAAGAACCTTTGAAAATTAGTGACAAATATTCATTTTTGTATACTAAAGACTGAGCAGAAAAACACTCACAATGACTACAAATATCAAGGGCATAACATAAATCGGCTAATATATAATGGAACCTGAACAAATGATTCATATTATGTTGACTATGAAAGAGTTAGAATATATGGCTTTATAGCTTTCTGTTCAATTTAGTTTAATTTCATTTGTTTATTTGTTTGTTTGTTTGTTTACTGAACCAAAGCCCTCAGGGTACTCACAAGTGCAGCAGCCAGATACACAACAAATACACAATAAATTCAAAATGCAGTTTTAAGCACTTTAATTCTTTATTTGATAGAGCTTCTTCAGAAAATAACATGTTTTAAAAGCATATCATTTTTAAATCACAATAAAGGAAATTACACCATAATAGACCATCAAATAAGGTGTTTCAATTAATAGGTCATTTAAATAGTCTATCAAAATTGCTAAAACAATCAAGGTTTTAAAACAATGACTTATTAAACCACTGAATTATATAAATTCTCTGGATATTTCTTCCCACAATATTTACTTCCCTGGACCCCTGTCTAGCAGGGTGACTGACATGATCCCCGGGGTGAATTTCCTATTTCCCATCCAATCATCAAGGTTCCCTTTGAAGAGGGCCAAGGAGGCGCTCTGCTTGACATGTATGGGCAGTCTATTCCAGAGTATGGGGAATCTCTGAGTTAGGAACCTATCCCTCCAGCATGTTTTGTTCATTGTGATGGCAAGGTTTAGATCCCTGGAGCATGTGGCTCTGAGAGATTGGGATTTCTTTAAGTGGAGCATGTCCAACAGCTCAGGGTTTGACATGGCCTTGTATGTTAAGCAGAGATCGCCTCTGAGTAGACGACATGCCGCAGAGTATAGCTGGTGTTTTTTAGACAGTCAGTTTATGGCATCTGCTTTAGGCCTGTGATTCTTTTAGTGAGGTATTTCTGCTGTCTTTCCAGTTGTTGCAGATGTCTTGTGAGATACATACCAAATGGGGCGTTATACTCTATAATGGGTCTAATGAGGGATGAGTACAGTGGGACAATGACCTCCTTTTTTCTGAATGAAAAGCCCTTAGTGATGAGGTGTGCCACATAGAAGCATTTCCTGACTGTTGTGGCGATGTGGTTATCGAAGGTGAGACCACTGTCAAACTGTGTCCCTAAGTCTAACATCACACTTTCGATGTTTAGTGTACTGCCACCTATGTGGTAATTTATGGGTACATGTTTTTTTCCAAAGGGGATAACTATACATTTCTTGGCATTAAGCTTGAGCCCATGGCTCTGGCACCAGGCATCTGTTTCTGTAAGGCCCTTCTGTAGAATATCCACATCATTTGGGGATTAAATAATGGCTCCCAGTTTACAGTCATCTGCGATCTTTGTTAGCCAGAGTCCCTTAGTGTTGGCCTGTACTTCAGAGAAGTAGATGCCAAACAAGAGTGGTCCCAGTACTGAACCTTGAGGTACTCCACTTGTCACTTGTCTGGAGGTGGATTTGGAGTTGACTACTTTTACAGTCTGGGTTCTGTCAGTAAGCCAGTTGGCAACCCATCGAATGACATAGGGATTTATGCCCAGCTTAGGAAGTTTATCTATGATTTTGGAGTGGTGGATGGTGTTGAAGGCCTTGGCTTGGTCCAGATAGGCTGTGTGGACTGCCTTACCCTCGTCCACAGCTCTGGAGTCTGATTCGAAGAAGTCAGTCAAGTTCAGGAGACAAGATCGGCTCTTCACGAACCCAAACTGGGTGGGGTCCAGTGTTTGAAGGTTGCCAATGTCTTTGTTTATAAGTTCCATGATAATGCGTTCCATTCCCTTGCAGATCAGGCTTGTCAGACTGATGGGGCAGTAGTTCCCAGGATTCAAGGTGGATCGCCCCTTGTGGAGTGGGATAACTGTAGCTTTGTGCCACTCAGTGGGCACGAAGCCTGAGGTGAGGCTATGATTAAACAAGACACTTAGGTGAGTTGCCAGTTCAGTTTGTATTTCATGTAGTACTCAGCCCAGGATGTCATCTGGTCCCATGGATGCTGTATTCTTAGCTTTGGAGAGTGTGGTTTCTACCTGTGTGTCTGTGATTACCGGAATTTGACAATCTTTTGGTATTGAGATGGGCCCTTTAGGGGGTGAGAGGGGGGTGAAGTTGTCACTAAATCTATCTGCCAGGATATTGGCAATATCCTTGTGATCAGTATATTTAATGCCATTATGTTTTAGCTCAGAGCAGATCTGAGCATTGCCATTTAGATTCTTGACATACCTATAGAATGCCTTGTAGTTGTCTTTGGAATCTTTCGCAATTTTATTTTCTTAACTAGCTTTGAAGATTTTATGAGAGATCTCAACTTCTTACTGAGGCTGGTAAGAGAGTTTTTTGCATCCTGGGATTTTCCTCTTTTCTGCAACAGTTTCTTTCTTTTGTTATATAGTTTGTTTATAGCAGGGGACCACCAAATTGGCTTCCTTTTTTTGGACAAGAGCATCTTGGTTCTATTTGGGATGGCACAATTTATGCACGAGTGGATCTGCTCATACAGTGCCTTAGTGCAGGATTCAGCAGTCGAACTTTCAGATCCTGTCTGCATGGGTGTCATGAAGTTTGTCACTTCTGACTTTAGTAGCATGAAGTTGGCATTGGAGAAGTTTTTTACGGAGGTTTCCTTACTGGGGGGTGGGATGTGGATGTCAAGGGTGATTTGCTTATGGTCAAACCAGACCATTAAGGGGGTGACCACTGGTGTGGAGCATCTATCTCCCATGTTGGTAATGACCAGGTCTAGGATATTGGAGCCCCTGGTGGGACAATGGATTAGTTGATCCAGGGGTTGGAATTTATGAATTCCAAGAACCGTTGGGAAAAGTTGTTGGTACCTGAGTAGTTTTCCCAGTTAATGGCAGGGTAGTTGAAATCACCCAGTATTAAGTGTTTGGTTGTATCTTAATATTTTCCAGTATGTTTAGAAAGGTGTAGTGAGAATCTTGGGGCATGGTGGTGGATCTGTAGCAAGCTACAATTTGGATTGCAGTCTTACCTAGTGTTAGTTGCACCTGGAGAATTTCAGATGCATTGTGTTGGGCAACTAGCCTGGAGGTGTGAATATCCTTGGTGAATATGGAAACTCCTCCACCTTTAGTGTTTTGGTCTTGGTTTTGCGGCTGAAAAGTGTGGTAAGAGTTGTAGCCTGGTTTTCAGGGGTGCTCTATGGAGCCTTGAACCAGGTCTCAGTTACTGCACAGATATCGATGTTTTCCATTTTTAGGAGTGCCTTGAGAGAGTGCATTTTGAGGTTTAGACTTCTAGCATTGAGTAGCATTACCTTCAGATTTTGCATGCTTGTATCTGTTATGGTGGCAGTTTTGTCCTTTGGACCTTGCCTAAAAAAGGCACTATAGGGGTGGCAAGAGCTTTAGCCAGTAACCTGAATCCGAGGGGTGACAGGTGCAGACCATCTCTGCCAAAGCATCATGGTTTGTCGATCATGTCTTCCCAGGCAGACAGATACTGGATCCCCTTTGAATGACACCAGAAGCTTAGCCAATTGTTGAAGTCAGTCATTTTGTCCTTATACCGTGGTATCATTCTGGGCGAAGGCAGGATACTACTCAGGGCTAGGGTTATACCTACCTGGGCCACATGATCCAAGAGCTCTTCCATGTCTCTTTTCATGTAGTCCAGGGAGGTACGTCTCAAGTCATTCACTCCAACATGGACAATGACAGAGTAGTATTTGTACTTGTTGTGGAGTGAATTGAGTGCATGCGTTATGTGGCGGATCCTGGAACCTGACAGGCGGCTGACTGTAATTTTCTCCTTGTTCAGCCTGGTGCATCTCTCACAGATTGTATTGTTGGGTGGTAGGAGGAGAGGGTTGTCTGTGTACATGAGGAAGTTGCTGCATTGTCACAGTATGCCCAGATTCACCAGGTGGACAGGAGAAATCACTGGAAGCTGTCCCTTGGACATGCTTGTTTAGGTGCTTTTTTTGTAAAGTACAACAGCTGTTTTCCCTTACCTTTGCAAGTTACTTTGCAATTATAGGCTTAGTGCCTACAATTAATTTATCCTTATTGACAAGGAGAGTTGAGTGCTTGTATCAGGCTTCCTAGTGCTTTCCAGCAGGTTCTAGAGGAAGTGCTAGTCACAGGGGTTCAGATTTTAGTGCTGCTACTGAGAAACCAGTTAGTTCTGAGGGAAAATTTGAAGAGCAGACTTTCTGGCACCTGGAATAGTTTAACTGCAGCCCCGCGGTGCTGCACGATGTGAAAAATGCACAAACACATGTTTTTAAGCCAGAAAGTTGAAAAGGATAGAAATTAGCACAAAAAGGCTAATAAAATTATAATTTCAGAGCTGGAAACCACTCCTCTAGTGTTAGATAGGCAGTACAATGCTCACCACTCCCACTGGTAAGCAGTAGGACTTCTCTCTACCACAGCAAGGTCTGGATAGCTGTGAACACAGAAAATAAAGTCCTGAGACAAGCAAAGCCTGGGATCTGGACTATACTGGCTAGGAAAGGTGGGAAACGAGCAAACAAGATAGCATTTTTTTTGGCTAAAACAGGCTAAACAATGCAATAATACAGTAAATAAACACAGAAAAGGCTAACGCACTTGAGTGTGCAGTCCTAAACAGTAAATGCAATTAAAACTCTACAAAATTAGTGATTTTTAAATGAAGCAAGGCAAGTGCACAACTGAAAAATGATTTAAGAGGCAGTAATACAGTAGAATAAGTAGCTAGTCTACATATACAGAGAAGTCTATATATACAGAAAGGCAGCTAAAACACACATAAACAATTCAGATGTAGTGGAACCTAGAGCACTTGAGATGTAGCAATATTAAGGCAAATACAGTTTTAGTAAATGCACTAAAATATGCTCTATATCTCCAAAATGTTTGAGAAGCACAGTCAGAACTCAAGGAGTTTCAGGCAATTTTTTTTCTTTTAAGAAAGGGAGAAAGGAGGAACAGAAGGCCTTCTCAGATGATCTCTCTGTATTAGGTAGAATGAGCTAATGACACCAGACTAGGAGGAGTGTCCCTGATCAAATTTAGAGTAGGGGCGGTCAACTGAAAAGCCACCAAGTACAACAACAAGACACCAACAGGGAGGGAGGATGGGAACCAATACTAAAGCTATTAGCTTACACTCTTTAGACACTAAACACTACAGATTTAGCCCTTTCCCTGTTGAAGTGTGGTCTAGGAGTTGGTATATATAATTTGCAGTGGGTGTGCGGGATGTAGGGGCTTCCACCCAGCATAAAATATGTGTTGTTTTGTTTGTTTTTTTGAGGCTGTTGTTATGTGTTGTGATCTTTTATGATCAATATTTTGAGATTCAGACATTTGAGTGTTCAGTGTTATGCTATATATATATATATGTGTATATATATATATATATATATATATATATATATATATATATATATATATATAGATTCACTTTAGAACATCAAAAGTCCATAACATTGAAATTCAAAACATTGAGATCAGAGTTTAAAAAATTCAAAACACTGAAAACTCAAAACATTGAGTCTCATAAATATTCCAGCACAACTACATACATAAACAAATAAAAAACAAACCATATTACATTTCTTCAAATATAAGCAGGGTCCCCCCCCTACGACCCTCCATCTGAGGGGCTGTGCCCCCCACACCCCCTGCTACTTAAATATATCAACTCCGAGATTGCACTACACTACTCAAGATGTGTTATGTTGTAGTATAGCAGGTAAGAAGAGACCATGACTGAGGTTACCTATGAAAGTCCAATAAGTATTGGAGAGATGTATAGTAATGTATAATGTTTTAACAGTGAAGTAGTGTTCCTAAGAGAAGGTTTAGGATATTTTTTTACAATTTAAACAGGCAGTCATGAAGTTTGGAATGGTATGTTTGCCATTTTGTTCTGTGTAGTGTGATCTCAAAGTTGATATATTTAAGTAGCAGGGGGTGTGGGAGGTGCAGGGGGGCTTGCCCCCTGCTTATAGTTTGAGAAGTGTAATATGGTTTGTTTTTTATTTGTTTCTGTATGTAGTTGTGTACGCTTCTTCAGATCTGCATGATCTGAAGAAGCATACTTCATACGTGAAAGCGCTTATCTGTTGTTCTGTTCGTTAATAAAGGTGTATTCCAGCATTGGTGGTGAGTTCTGCAGTGTTTTCATCATATAGACTTTGGATATTCTAAAGTGAATACACACACACACATATATATATATATATATATATATATATATATATATATATATATATATATATATATATATGGTACTTATGTATTATCGCAACCACATTTGCAGCATGACAAACGGCTGTTTTTCATGCCGCAGTCATGCCGACATATGTTCTGTAAAGCAATGGAACTGTTTATCGCTGAGAAAGTTAGAAAGAGGTAGTAGGACAAAAAAAAATGTTTTTAATGTTCAGAAGTGGCCCAACACTGTCTACTAATCACTGCAGGTATACCTTTTACTTCAGTAACATTAACTAGTTCTGCATTGCGAGTAACAGAGAAGTGGGCAACACACCTCTGAACTCTCTCATCAGCTTTTTGCAGAAACTACACAGGTTTGTGTCCTTTATTTTGTTTATGCCCTGTTGGCCTCACTTCTGCTTTACAAACCACACTTTCAGCAGGGAGACATTCAATGTCTGACAGCATTTGTTGCCAGGAGAAAACGGAATGTGCGTTATGCAGATTGCGACTTATACAAAGCAACATGATATAGTAGAGGTGAAGTGCAACAGACACATTAGCTTTTTCATTTTTTGAGTGATAACCCTGCATTAAATAACCTTCAGTGTAAAAAAAAAAACGACTTCACATTTCCACTCCATTAACAGTTACAATTGAACCTTGGGAAGCAACCGGTATTATCGTGCAAATGTGGTTGCAATAATACGTAAGTACCATATATATATATATATATATATATATATATATATATATATATATATATATGGGTCTCCTTCTAATGACCGATTCGCCGACAGTGAAATAACCGACACGACCGACAACGCAGTTGACCGACACGCCAATCCCGACAGACGGAAGACCGACAAGGGGAATGTGTAGCGACCTGGTAAGTATGCGATAGTGAGGGATTTAGGAGTAGGGAGTGGACAGGTAAGTGTGCAATACTCAGGGATGTAGGGATAGGGTGTGTGATAGGTGAGTGTCGGTAGTGTCGGAGCTTGGGGTGTGTAAGTGAGTTAGGGTTAGGGTGCAGGTAGGGAGAGGTGTCGGAGCTTGGGGTTTGGGGTGTGTAAGTGAGTTAGGGTTAGGGTGCAGGTAGGGAGGTCAGTGTCGGAGCTTGGGGTTGGGGTGTGTAAGTGAGTTAGGGTTAGGGTGCAGGTAGGGAGGTGTGCAGTGTCGGAGCTGGGGTTGGGTGTGTAAGTGAGTTAGGGTTAGGGTGCAGGTAGGGAGAGTGTGCGGTAGTGTCGGACCTTAGGGTTAGGGTTTGGGTTAGGGCAGGTGGATATGTGTTGTTGTGTACTGTGTTGTTTACGTGTAGTGTGTCGGTGTTATGTTGTTCGGTGTTTCGCATTGTCGGGTTTGTGTGTTGTCGGTTTTCTGGCGTCGGTTATTTCACTGTCGGTCATTAGAAGTAGACCCATATATATATATATATATATATATAGAGAGAGAGACAGAGAGAGAGAAAGGGGGGTTGGAGTGTGGTAGTGAATGGAGATTTGTCCTAATTCATAAAAACGCTTTTTACAAATTGTTTTTCAATCCATGCTGTAACTCATAGGTCTACCTGAGCTAATTTACACAGTTAGCTGATTAATCATGGATTGTGTATTTGTTTATTATTTTTTTTAAGTCTGTTTACCAGGGTAATACATTTGTCACAGTAGATCACTTGCAGACCCAATTGAAAATATTACAAAATATACAAATAACTAATCCATCCAAAAAAATGAAAATAGTCAGAAACATATCATTTACAGAGGTGAAGACAAATGCATCATACATTTCACAGAAATGAAGACTTTTGTGCTAATATTACATTTGCACTTTGTAATTATAGAAAACTCATCAGTTGGGTGCAGATGTGGTTAGCAGACGATGATTAAAAAGGCAGGCTATTGTAAAGCAGCTGCAGAAGAAGGTAAGTGCTAAGGCACTTGCAGAATGTTTAATGATAGAGATGCTTTTCAAGCTGAGCTCTGGAAGTAGGGAAAGAGGATTTTTCATTTTGGTAGGAGGGAAGGGATTCCCAGAATTTAGGGGCAAGGATAGAGAAAGAGTAGTTAGTTCAGTGAAGTTTGGTTAGATGTTTCTGGAACAATGCAGTACCCTGAGAGAGGTCATGGGGTTGTAGGGGTGGTTTTAGTTTGGAGGTTTGCCTGAAGAGACAAAAAGATGTCCAGTTGCAGGAGTTTGAAAAGGAGACAACCTAAAAGTAGATTCATTCTGTGGCTGACTGGGAGACACCTGACTTTGATTACAGTGGTGTTGTGGATTCCTCTTGTGGAAACAGAAATAAACCATCATATTTTATTTCCATTACATTGCAGAGAGGCAAAGATTTTTTTAGAGGCATTCACTATGGCAGGAAGGCTATACTCAAGTTGTGTTTGGAGGAATCCCTTGCCTATTGCAGCTCTTGCAGGATATGATAGAAAAGGAGAGCTTTTCCTGGATCACAAAAGCAAAGAGTTAATCGTTTACATAGTTATTTCTTTTTGGATATGGAAGTTTAGTATTTGGTCCAGTCATAAGCCAAGATATTTAAAGGATGTAGTTGTTCCATTTGGGTCATTGATGTTGAGGGTTTAGAGTTTGTTCTCAGCGTTTGAGCATTTCCAAATATCTTACAGTAATAAAGAAAATTAGGTCTTTTTTCAAGCTGTGCTTCAATCATTTAATGTGATGGGATAGATTGAAGAATAGCCATATTGTTTGTGTGGAAAGTCAGAGGTAAGTCTGGGAAGTCATAGATACATGAGGTAGGAATTTTCCTGGTTTGATATACATGAGGTAGGAATTTTCCTGATTTGATACATGAGGTAGGAATTTTCCTGATTTGATAAAAATTGATGCATCTTACTTGATTGATTTAATTTGAATATCAAATGCATACTTAAAGTGTTAATTTATTTTTTTAATGTGATCTGATGAAGTCCTGGCTTTGGAAAGGACGAAAACGCAACTTTGTCAATAGCGTTAATTAATTTGGTGCTTTAATAAAACGTTTCATCTTGGATTCACTCGCTTTCCTCCTGGACATTGTTATTTCTAAGTCATAGATAAACTTGTTAATGAAAACTGAGAATAGTAAATGAGTGATTACTGTTCCTTGGTGCACACCTTTGAGGAGAGGGGCAAGATCTGATGTAGGAGAACATATTTTGACTCTAAAGAATCTGTTCTACAGGAAATCTTGGAGCCAGGTTACATTGTTGATAATAACTCTAGTTTGTGAAGGTCATGTAGGAGGAGATGGTGGTCCAAAAGGTCAAAGGTTTATAAAGAGTATCCTTGAAAGGTTGCCTTTCTCCATGTTGGTAAGAATTTCATCTGTTAGGGTCCACAGACTTGTTATTGTGCTTAAACCTGCCCAAAGACCATGCTGTTTAAGTGAAGCACTGCTATTGTTTGACATGCATGAAAGTTGGTTATAGATTACTTTTTTCCAATTGTAGGAAGGATGGAGATAATACAAAAATGGGAGGTATTCCCTGGTTGAGATTGTTTGCGAAGTGGTTTCTTTAATGTTGTTTTCCATATGTTAGGCACCGAGTTTTGTGTTAAGCAGACGTTATACATTTGAAGAAAGAGCTAGGAAGGTGTTGCAGAGTGAGATGAAGCATGGGTGTAATTTTCTGAATCAGGGGATGTGTGTTTATTTTAGAGTAGGGTATCAAAGTCCTTGCATCTGACTTTTTAAAATCAAAGCAAGGAATAAATGGTGTGGGGCAAGGTGAGTTGGGTGGGATAATTGTAACAGGATTTGGAGGTGGCTGAATCCCTTGAAAAAGACTTCTGTAGAGAGTGGGCCTTAGTGCGACTGGATAACATTTAGGGTGGAGTTGTTTTCAGTAATTTTGTGACCAGTGGAATGGTTTACTTCATGCCATAAGTGTTTGGGTTTACTAGAAGGAATAACTGGTTGTGATTGAATGTGTGAATTTGTACCGGCATATGGCTTGCGAGATTCATGTCTGTGTGGTAGAGTAATAAGAAGTGAACCATTGATTGACTGTCATTATCTCGTCTCACCACACTGACTGACAAATGATGGTGCAGGTTTGTCTTTTCTGATCCTGGCCTTCCATTCCTTGTGGTACATTTAGGTCTGTTGTGGAGAGCTAAATCAATGTAGGGCTTTGTTGCTTTGTGCTCAGACTCCTGCAACTCAGAGGATGCGTTTGACTGGAATCTGGTTCACAGTGTTTTGCGGTGTCTTGAAGCTGACATTGCCCTTTTATTGCATTTGATAGATTATGGTCATTGTGATACTGTAACATGGACAGTACAGCCTGGTAAGTAAACTTACCATAAATTTAGCTGTTCTAATAGGTCGTTGTTGCAGTGGCCTAATTATTTGTGTTATATCCTGCCTAGGTATGACCACTGGCTAGCTTTCTATTTTTCAAGGCACATTCCATGCACTATAACTGCTATAGGCTAAAGCACAGCCACATAGTGAGAGAAGTTTGGATGCCAATAACTATAGAGCTTTCTCGGCTCAGAAAGGGAGGCTGATTCCCTAAAAAGATAATGGAATAGTAAAACATAACAAATTTTATACACAAGGGTATATACATCCATATCCAGGTAATACATCAAAAACAAAGCAAGGAGGATGGAGGGAGGAGGTGGCTGCTACAGGGCTGATGTACTAGAACATCAATGGTAAGTTTATGATGTTCATAGGTTCATAGGTACATAGGTAGGTACTAGGCCACCTGTACAAGCCTAGCCATAAAGATTCCTTGGCTTTTGCCACCCAAAAATTATTTTTCTGTGCCCCTGTCGAGCAGAGCCACAGAAGTGGTCCCCGGGGTGAATTTCCTATCACCCATCCAATCGTCAACATTTTTCTTAAAGCGGGCTAATAAGGTGCTCTGGTTGACATAAATGGGCAGTCTGTTCCAAAGTATGGGGAGTCTCTGGGAGAGGAACATATCCCTCCAGCATGTTTTGTTTATTGTGTTAACAAGGTTTAGGTCCCTGGAACATGTGTCTCAAGGGGATTGGGATATTCAACATTAGATCACGGTTGCTGCAGCCTAAGATGTTTGGGTAGATTACCATAGCTTTAGAATATACAGGCAGAAGGAAGGAATTCAAGAGTCTATGCCCCTGGAGTATGGTACTAGCAAAGCCTGTTCTGTAACTGGAAAAGGAATGCAGTTTGTAATGCTTTTTGAAAAATGTACAGAGGACCAAGTTGCTGCATCTAGGGTCCACGCCTTTCCAAAAAGAGAAAAAAGAAGCCAAAGCCCTGGTAGAGTTAGTCCTAACACTGCCCTTGAAGATTGGCTTTTGCTGGGACAAATTGACATCAGCACCTACAAATGTTTATTGAATAGGTACCCTAGAATCTCTTCCATGTTTGTGATACACTAGAACATAAATGATCCCCCATTTAGGCTAGTAATTTTGACTCAGGTTTCAAAAACCTACCTACTAGCCTCATATGTCAATAGGATGTTGAAGCCAGTATTTTCTAAAATCTACAACTTACTGAAGGTCTCATGAGATTTTCTAGGGAGGATTAAAAAAAGAGTTATATGATGATCACATGCTGTTTGTCACTATCAATGTTATTGAATTATTCACCTGTGTTCCCCAACTTGAGGGGTTAAATCTGTTTCATGATGCAATTTTGGGGTTAAGCTTTTTTAAATGGCAAAGAAATTCAGTTAAATATGGATTGTATTTTGAAGGTGAGATTTTTAAATAAATTAATGGTGTAGCAACGGGGGCAGCTTGTGCCCCCATATTTGCTAACATTGTTATGTTTGTGTGGGAAAATAAATGTTTCTTTCACTCAATGTATTACAAATATTGTTCTTTATACTTATGATTTTTGGTTGATCTTTTTATTTTGTGGACTGGAAGAAAGGATATGATGGAAGAATTTATCAATTGCATAAATTCTACAACTGAATTTTAAAAATTACATATACTGTAGATGTTGAGAAAATTAATTATTTGGATTTGACTGTTTACAAGAAAGATAGTTTCTATCTAATGTTTATAGAAAGTCCACCTTTAGCAACAGATATTTATATTTTAATAGCTTTCATCCTATAAAACAAAATAAAGGGTTGGTAAAAGGACAATATATTAGGGTATGTAGATTAGTATCAGAGGATGATACATTTAAATCAGAATGCATAAAATTAGAACAAATGTTTTTAGAAATACTTTATCCTAGAAAATTAATTAATAATTTTATGAGAGACATTATGAAAAGAAAGCACAATGATTTTCAACCTCTATTGGGGTTAGATCTTTATAATGAAAATCATATGAACCATTAAGACCATAATGGGGCCTCACAACAGTATTGATAAAGCTTATGTTATTTGATACAACTGTAACTATAATGAAGTTATGAAAACTGTGAAAAGTAATTGGAGCATCTTTAAGGCAAGTGATATATGTTCTACTTTGACTAGTGATAAGACTGTTGAAATATGAAGAATTTATTGGAAAAAGCACATAAAAATGTGAATGAAAGTAATATTGATAAAAAGGAAGCACTAAGTCTGGGTACTGTACTCAGTGTCCATATATATATGTAGAGATAATGCAATTAAAATTAATTATGCTGGTGGGAAATGCATCATAAATTCTCAACATGGTAACTGCCACATTAAGGCTTTGGTATAATTAGCAATTTGTTTGTCATGTAAGAATTTTTATGTGGGTAAAACTGAGAGATCCCTTAGAAGGAGGATATACGAGCATTATTAAGCTATTACCATAAAGAATGAAAAAAAAATGCTTTGCATAACCATTCATCTATAAGGACTTTAAGAAACTTGTGCTCTGGATACTGTAGGTAGTACCCATGACCCAAGGGATGGACCTAGGGAACGCATGTTGGAGAATAAGGAGTTACTTTGGCAACTTAGGCTAAATGTTTCTAAGTTGCCAGGAATATTTGGATGAAGTGGAGGAATTAAACAACAAAATTACATCTGATATACTGTTTGAGTATTACAAACATAAATATTATAATGTTTTCAACAAAGTAGACAATCATTGTGATGTAGTAAGAAGACATAAGCAGAAGAAAATTGAGAAGAACCAGTTACAATACTGTACAATACAGTAACAGCAGTGCATATTCTTTACATTTTGGGGGGAAGGATAGCATCAGTAATAATAATAAAAAAACAAAAATCAAAATCAGTATTATACTAGTAATAAAGGAGGAATGAGGGAGGTCTTTCACACTAATGGAGATCAAAACAATCAAATCCCATGAACTGAGGGGTTGTTCTAATTTGGGAACTATGACAAATGCTTCTAAGTTGCCAGGATTGAATGAATATACTTCTATTATCCTGGTTTTATAGTTGAGATCGGCTAATGTTTATTATGACTGTAGTGGAAACAAGGAATTATTGTCCAGGTACATGATATAGATCCTTGGACATAATACCTGATTTTAAGATGGAAAGTATCACAGTTTTTAATGTTTTTAACATTTTTTTTCATAAATCTAATGTATTTAAGACTCTTAATGTGTATTTTACACTGATAGTTGTTATATAGTTAAATGGATTAATATATTAGCACATAATTCACTGTTTATTTTATCTGAAGCTCTGTTTCATATGTTTTATACATTTTATAATTTTTTGGGTACATACTATATTAGCATAAACTACATTTTATTAATGAATTATATTATGTTTTACACATCTTAAGTCATTTTAAAAAAAAAAGTGATTGGATGATTAGTAGAAGTATTAATACTGTTTTGGTGCGCTTATTCCTGGTTTGAGGAAGTCCTTAAACCAGTGAAACAAAGGTGATTAACTGTATTGTTTTTTTCTTTTTTAATATTAAATATCTAATTTTCTTGTGTTGTCCTTGGTGGGCGATTGTACAGTTTCCTGAAGGATAGTGTTTTTTCCAATTAGTATCTGAGTTACCTGTGGACATTCCAAGTAGGTAGGATTTTTCTCTCTTGTTTTGGGGTTCTGGAAGGAATACAGGGAGATTAATAGACTGTCTCAAAGTAACTCTGAAATCTCTTTAGGCATAAAAGTAGGATTTGTTCTCAAAGAAACTCGGTCCTTGTGGAAAATGAGGTAGGATTGATTCACCATAAGAGCTTGTAATTTAGATACCCTTCTAGCAGATGTCTTAGGAACAGCTTTCCAAGTGAAGAACCTCAAATCAACTCGATGAGCTGATTCAAATGGAAAAAGCATTAGCTTTTCAAGCACAACCTTAGGATTCCCAAGGAGGGGCCACATGTTTTCTAGGAAGACTGATATGTAAAACCTCCTTCAAAAACTGCTTGGCTTGAATACAGGAAGAAAAGGGTGGGGTCTAAGGACGGACAAGCAGAAATGGTCCAAAGTGAATCTTGATAGATGAGTAAGAAAGGTGAGAGGATAATAACTCACACAAATAATCTAGAATGAGAGGCATCCAGGCATTAGATGGGTGCTGGTTCTTAGCACAGCACCAACTAGAAAATCTCTTCCACGTACACATATATGATTTTCTAGAAGAAGTTTTTTTGACCTCCTTTAGTACCTGCTGCATGTTCTCAGAAAAAAATGCTTAAAGGGTATTAAAACTCATCCAGTCAACTGAATCATTTTCAGGTTTGGGTATATCAAACAACCCCTGTCTTTAGTAACATAGCTCAGGTGGGGCAAAAAGGGGCAGTTATCCTGGGTACAAGTGATAGGTGATGTGAGTGGTACATGCCAATCAGTCATAGGAGCATTACTTGCTTGCAAAAATGAAAGCCAGTGCTGCATTGCAGTTAAAACTGAAGTGCATTAGTGCTGCTTGTGTACCACAAACAAATGTAACAAGCAGTTTGCTATAATTTGAAAGATAGAAGAGGCTGTTTTTTGCTATTCTGAGTTGAGGGGTGTATCAAGAATGGGCCTGGCTTGTTCCTTAAAGAGGACCACCAGACAGTGAGATCGTGAACAGACCTTTTTGTACCACAAATGGTGCTCTTAAGATGGGGAAGAGCAGACTTGGCTTCATGGCTTCCTGGTAATAAGTGCCAGATCAGGAAAGGACACCAGACTGGAAGATTGCACTACACCTCTGCCTGTCTTGTGTAAGTAAATCTAGTCTGTGAGGAAGCTTGTGATAACTGTCCTTGGCCAGTTTCAAAAGAAAGGTGTACCGCTGTTGTCTGGGCCAAAAGAGAGTCACCACCACTATCTTTGTAGAGCCATTCTAGCTCTTTAGAGGAACCCTCATTATTAGGGAAAGGATGGAAAAGCATACAGGAACATTTTTGTCCATGGAAATGAGAAAACACCTGTCTTCCAGGCCTAGTTGCAAGGAATCCTGGAGCAGACTTTATTTAACAGTCTGTTTTGAAAGGAGGCAAACCGATCTATTTGAGGCATACACAGGAGCTGGATCACTTCCTGGAACTCACCTCCTGGTGTAATTTCCATGTCTGAGGGTCTGTCCTGCTCCTGCACAGCTTGCCTACTGCAAAAGATTTGCACTGACAGAATTTACATGGCCTAAAGAGTCAAATTTGGCCAAGTTTCAACCTCTCAGGTCATCATGGCAACTCTACATAGACAGTAAGATCTGGTACCCCATTGTTGGTTTATATACCACATCACTGTGTTGTTGTCCGTGATAACTTGAAGAGAGCCAGAAAACCAGAGACAGTTTAAGGCTTTAAAAAAATGATTATTGTCAGCATCTCTTTAACATTAATGTGCTTTTGTCTGACCTTCTTGCTCCACAGATTAGGCACTTTCACTTGTTTTGATACAGCTCTCTAAACAAAGTTAAAAGCCTCTGCTGTAACAGACTGAAAGACAAAGGATGTTGATGCTGAGACTAGACTGGCCTGAGGTACCACTGAATTTCCCTCAGATGAGGTGTGGTCAAATGAATGATAATAATCATAAAAGCAGAGAAACCCATCATTCTGAGAAATTCCTTAGCAGATCTTTGTAGAGTTTTACTTTTTCTAGTGGAAGAAAAGGTCTTCTTAGGGAAGTATCCAAAACACATCCCAGAAAAACTATTCTGTGTGAAGGGATGAGAGATGATTTTTGTAAGTTTACTTGAACTCCTAGACTGCGCAGGAGTTTCTTGACACATGTCAGAGAATTTAGACAGTTGGAAAAAAGTCTGCAAATATACAATCGTCCAGTTATGGAAAAAAATGTGACTGCCTTAAACAGAGCTGTCATTCAGGTGCTTTTCGGCTCTGCATAAACACGTTCTGTTCCCAGTCCTGACACTTCTGAGAGGCTTTGCCTTTCTTTTTTGAGCCTCCTTGCTATTGCTTTTAAAATGCTGTTTGTTACAACTTTGCTACTTAAATTGCTTTTTGAAAAAGGTTTCTGTCTTAGAAAGAACATTTTTATTAGACTTAGAAAAGAAGAGTTAGAAAATCTGGGTCACATCTTTGAATTAAGTTTTCACTTTCATCAAAATTGTTAAGTAACTCAACAGCAGCAGAAGAGAAAACAGAGCATCCTTTTCTAGGGAAGAATTTAAAATCATACTTTTAACATATTCTGGAAAGTTTTGAGCATGTAATCTAGCAAACATTCTCATAACTAACCATGTAGTAGCAGCTCTGGATGCAGCATTGGTAAAATTATAAGATCACATTAAAGAGTGTTTGGTTATATGAGAACCAGATATAGTTAAGGAATTCATGGTTCATGGTTCTTTGGATGTTTACTAGGTTAACGGCCCTGGAAGCCATTGTAAGTCAAGTCATGCTTTCCCAAATGTATTGACATGATTTGACACCCCAAGATAATTTTAAAGGGTGGATATTGGCTTAGACAATGTGCACTCAAGCATAAGTCATACTTTACAAATAGTACTAGCTATGTTCAAAGCCTAGGTTTTGTTGTCATGATGTAACAAATTTGTATTTTCTTATGTATACCACATTTTGTTTACTTTGTACTTTATTGATTACTGTAATACATGCATTAAAATTTATTGTTACTCATGGAGCTTTTCTTCCTGTGCCTCTGCTGAAAAAGGACCTGTGTCCAGTCAGACTTTCCCAGTAAACAAATGTTAAACAAATAAATAAATTTACAGACTGCCTCTGTCCCTAAGTTGCCAGACTAGGGGTACATTTCTGATTCCCTATACACTTGTCCAGATTACACTTGAATTTGGTTAGGGAAGAACTCTGTTTCTCATGGACAGAAAGCCTGTTCCAGAGAAGGGGTAATCTCTGAGTTACTTACCTGTCCCCCTAAATTGTTATATTTATGCTGCAGATGACGTTTAAGTCCAGGGATCGGGTATTTCTAACCCTATTTGTTTTGCATATGTGCAAGAGGTCCATCCCTCCTTCTTTTATTACTTCTTCCATTTCTTCACTAAAAATATTCTTTTCTAGAGGATTCTTAATATTTTCAGATTTTTATAATTCATACTTCTTCTTGAACTATTTCCTTTTCATACATTCTACCCACAAACTTTTCCATGATTTCCATTATTTCTCTCTGCCTGTAAATAATATGGGTCTATATTAGAACATTGAAATTTCACAATTTCGAATGCTCTAACATTGACCCCTATTCAGCGAATGCTGACAACATCGAACATTCAGAACAGCGAATGTTTTCCTAGGGAAAAAATTCACTGTTCTGAAACACAGACACACAACACAAGCACACCAAACAAACAGCAATCCACACGCATACACCCAAAATCTTACAGCTAACCCTACACTAAACTGTACAAACACCATTAACTATCCACTTACCTTAACCCAAACCCTAACCTTAAGGTCTGTCACTATCACACACTCATCTCACCTGCGCCCTAATCCTAACTCACCTAACCCGCCCTAACCCTCACGTCCACACAATTGCACACATACCTTCCTCACACCCTAACCTTAACTCACCTAACCCACGCCCAATTGCACATTTACCTGAACCCGACTTTCCACCTCAGTGCTGAAAATAGCAAAATAACAGAAAAGGACAAACAAATTCTTTCCCTAGGAAAAAATTTGGTTATCTGTTGTTTTGCTATTTTCAGCATTCGCTGAATAGGGGTCGATATTAGAACATTCTAAATTATGAAATTTCGATGTTCTAATATAGACCCTCTAATATTTACCTTCTTTATCTAACATTGCATCCATTATTCCTTCTCTTACTTTGACTGCTTTTTCCATATATAGTGAAATTTTTTTCTTTTAAAAAAATCTTTGCCTAAACGACATATTTTTTACTTTTTGTTTAGTTTTTCATACATCTCACTTTATGTTTCTCTTATTCTATCACCACATTATTCTATTTCTTTACATGTCTTTTTATAATTTCATTATAAACTCTTCTATCCCTTTGTTTCAATAATATTTTCTTGCAGTTTTCTTTATAGGCACTTCACCAGTCTGTCCAATCTTTATATTGTACTCTTACTATCATATGCTGTTCCCATAAAACCTTATAGGTTTATAGGTAATTACTAGGCTAACAACCTTCTTAAAGGGACTTTTTAAGCCTATCTATGCTTCACAAAAAAATATATATATATCTATATATATATATATATATATATATATATATATATATATATATATATATATATATTATTTATTTATTTATTTTACATTTGTTGACTGGGGTAGTCCAACTGGATATATGTCCATTTTCAGCAGTGGCCTGGGGAGAAAAGCTCCAGATAACACAGATAGAACATAACAGATATGAGTCAAACATATTTACAAAGCCCTCTAGTAGGTACTCAAAATATACACAGTGTGTAATAGTATACAAAAATAACAGGTTACAGCGAGCTATTATGAGCAAGAGATGTGTACAATATTAATTTAAATAAGGCATTAAATAAGCAGTGATTAATCAGGGTTAGTACAGGGACAAAGCCACTGCTCTTTAAAATACTGTTTGATGTCTTTCTTGAAGAGACTTAAAGAAGGTTCGAAGGTAAGGTAAGATGGAAGTGAATTCCAAGTTTTACCAATGACGTTGGCAAACAGGGAGTTGCCAGCTGAGTTAATGGCTTTGTGGGTTTGGACCAACAGTTTATTGGATGAGCGTAGTTGCCTTGAATTACTGTATGGCTTTATGATATTTTTAAGTGCTGGAGTATTTTCAGGGTGGAACAGAATTTTGAACAGAAGTAGGCTAGGCAGTTCTAGCCACCCGAGAAGACTGAGGTTTTGACAGTGATGTGTCCTATATGTTGAGCCTATGGCAAATCTGGCAATATGGTTGTAACAGTGAGAGAGCTCACTAAGTTCAGTTTTGATCAAATTTTAGAGTATGGGGGAGACCTATAGAAGGGGAGACAGTAGGTGTGAGCGGGTGATTGCAGTCCTAGCTAATGGAGTTAGAAAAGGTTTGCTTCTATATAATGAGCCAAGCTTCTTATTGTTTGTTTTTGTCTTTCGGCTTTTCCCGGTTAGGGGTCACCACAGCGGAACTCCGGTCTGCTAATGATTGGCAGTAGTTTTTTTACATTTTACCAGGCCTACGCACTAACAACGAAGAAACGAAAAAACACCCCGCCCAAGCCACACACAGACACCAGGCAGAACTGAGAACTGAGCAGGCACGTCTGGGCGAACACTGCCGCGCTACAACCACACACAATGTTTTTTATAGTTTTATTGATATGCAGATCAAACTTGAGATTATTGTCTACTATTACTCCTATAAGCTTAGTATGGTCATCTGGAGAGATAGAGGTACCGTTGTTGGATGTTATGGAGAAGGAAAATTGGCTGGATCTACTGGTGGGTCTAAAGAGGAGCAGTTTAGTTTTGTTGTGCTTTAACAACAGACAGTGATTAGTGAGCCAATTTTCAACTATGTTAAATGTGTTTTGTGTTAAGGTTTGCAGGTCTAAAGGGGAGGAGGCTGTACAGATCATGGTAGAATCGTCTGCATATTGAATGAAGGTTGCATCAGGGATGGCAGTATGAAGACTGTTGCTGAAGACAGAAAAAAGTAGATGACCTAGAATAGAGCCCTGAGGGACACCAAGGGTGAGAGGTAGCAGGGTGGACAGTTTGCCTTGCCATAATACAGCTTGTTGTCTGCCATTCAGATAGGATAGGAACCACTGAATAGCATGGCTATCTAGGGAAATGGATTTTAGGGAATGGATGAGTAATTTGTGGTTGACCATATCAGAGGCCTTTGACAGGTCTAGAAATAGGGCTGAAGATAGCCTGTTGTTGTTTCTGTTTTGGAATATTTTATTTGTAAAAGAAAGGAGGGCAGAGGTGGTGCTGTGATGTGGCCTAAAGCCATGCTGAGAGTTGGCAAGCAGACCGTTCTGAATTAGATAGTCCATAAGTTGCTTATGAATGCACTTCTCCATTAATTTGGCTGTGGTGAGAGAATGGCAATGGGTCTGTAGTTGGACAGTTCTGTTGAACTTCCACCTTTGTGGAGTGGGATAACATGGGATATTTTCCAGATTGAGGGGATAGTTACATCAGTTAGTGTTCTACTGATTAGGATAGAGATGGGGAATGCTATGGCGTTGGCAGCTTTTTGTAGGTACTCTGCAGGAAGGAGGTCAGCAGAAAGGGTGGTTGGTTTTAGTTTTTTTGACAGGTTTTGATGTCTCTCATTGTATTAGGAACATAGTCTGCATATGGGAGACTGAGCATTTACAAGACTTCTCTTTCTAGCAGAGACAGAGGTGGCAGACTGGGGTAAATTTACAATTACGGAGTCACTGATCCAAGCTGCATTTGAATATGTGCAGGAGGGAACTCTGCTTCAGATGATGAGAAACCTGTTCCAGAGAAGGAGTAGTCTCTGAGATACATATCTGTCCTTCCAACATGTCTAATTTATGTTGTAGATGAGGTTTAGGTCCCTAGATCAAGAGTTTCTAATGCCATTTGTTTTGCCGATGTGTAGCAGGTCTTTAAGGGCTGGATCAGAGGAAGCTTTGAAGGCTAGGCATAGATCGTCTCTCAACACTCTGTAGCAAACAGAGTTCAAAGATAAGGCTTTGAGGTGGTCTGTGTATGCCTTTTGAGAGGAATCTCTGTGGATGCTCCCGAATTTTTACCTTAGAAAAGGAGAGTTTAACAGTTAACTATGCATGTTCTCAAAAGAAGCAAGAACAAATTGAACATGTAAACCTGAAAGTTCAAAATTCTGAAACTTAAAATAGAAGAGGAAGAAGCTTTTTTTTACAAATCTATCAAAAGCATTACCGTCCCTGTCAGTAGGAATGGGGATAGCATCAACAATATGTTTAGTAGGAAAAGTTTTAGATAAAATAACTACAGGGTCTGCTTCATGATTAGAAAAAAGTTATTTATGAGTCTGAGAAACTTTGTATAACCTATCAGACTTTTTAGAAGCAGGAGGTTAACTGTCAGGCATGCTGCTATATGTTAAGAAAACATCCTCAAAGCTGATCTAACAGGAGGGATAGCTGCAAACTATAGACTATCCAACTGCAACAGATTATAATACTTTCGCTGGGAAATAGGAATTTAATTTTGTTCTCACAGAAAACCTCTTTCATTTTAGGTAAGATCTCAAAAAAAAAAGATAGCTCCTCTTGAAGAACATTGAAGAAACACTTTTCTTGGTATCAAAATCTTCAGCTTGAAGAGAAATAACTGAAAAAAAAAACACTTCTTCTCTTCTACATTTTCTTCTGACTGGCAATGACAGGGAAATCTTTTTTCTCTTTCCATTTGTAGTCATTGAAGAAACAGGATTCGAAACATTAAAAGCAGAAATTAATTCTTTAGCAAATCCAGGCAAGTCTTCCTTGTCCATAATAATAGAAACTTGGGAAGTAACATTCTTTAATATTTGTTTTCTTTTACTGGTAGACTCTCTGGAAAATGACTAAATCATGGCAAGGTACTATCCTGGGAATCAGGCATCCTAACCCAGCTATGCAGTAAACCTTCTTTCATTCCTTCTCCTGTGACAGACAAGAGTAGTTCCATTGCCTGGATAGCACAAGCCTAGCCACAGAGGACATGCCTAACTCCCAGCCCTTAATGGCTTCCAAAAGAGCTATACCAGTGGGACTGTGAGACATTAATGAGTGGTCCTAAAAAGCAAGTCCAGCCACAGCAGTCACCCATCAGGGGCTGAGGCACCAGCCTATCACCTGAATGCTCCCCAAAAATTTGCTTTTTCTTCTGGAAGGGAGAAAAAAGAACTGAGGAGACCAGTAACTGATGCAAGGTTAAAGTGAAAAAGAAGCCTGAAAGATGGGCAACACAAAGTATGAGAGTTGGTAAATCTCCTGACAGAAAAATAATGATTTTGAGGTAAAAAAACAAATGACAGTCTCCAAAAGCACAATGCCATACCCCTAACACATTAATTTTACTTCACTATTTAGAAAATAAATAGAAAAACAAAAGAGTTTATACAGTTTTCTCATACAACCATTCATAGTGTAAACTCCCCCACATGGTATGACAGTCCCTAAAAATCATTTTCTTAGCAGAAAATTATTAAATTCATAGTAAAACACAGCTTTTTTCCATACAAAATAATCTGTGGAATGTTTTCCCCAGCATAGCATTGAATGTTCACTAGCTGACTATCAGTTCCATGAAGCCTGCAAAAGGATCACATTTCAGTGGCATGGATGCTCTGAAGCTTTTGTCATCCAAACTGTTCTGTTTATGTGTATCTGCTTGAGCCCTTGCAGTTATTAAGGCGCCCAGAAGCTTTGAAAGCTGGCCAGTAGTCATATCCTTGGCAGGATATAACCTGCACAGCTTAGACTACTGCAACAGTGATCTAATATTGAACATCAGGTATTACATGTGAATACTTCTGGAGATTAGTTAGTCAGGAGTGGATATAGAGGATGCACATGAATGAACTAACAAACTTATTATGCATAAAATGTACTTTTACATGCCCAGACAGACAGGGAAAGGAACATTACCTAGATGAATGAGTAATGAAAAACCTACAGCTGAAAAATCACTGCTATACTGTATGTCTCACAAATACTTTGAAGGAAACAAAACACTGTTTTGTATTACATGGGAATCAGATCCTGTTAGATAAGGTAAATAGGCAGAATATGCAAACGATGAATCTAAAAAAATTGGCATAATACAAGAAATACAAAAAATATATAAATAAATCATGCATATAATATCAGAAATACAAACTATTAAGATTTCTGACATAGGGAAAGAAATAGCTGGTATGATAAGCAGTGTAACAATGAAAAACATTAACTTCACAACAACAACGACATAAGGAAATAGCTACAAACAATAGATTTTAAGGAATATGAGTTAGATAAAGATATGAAAAAGATACAAGAAATTGATTAGAATCAAAAATGAACAAGTAGCTAAACAATGATAGTAACCCTTTGTGGCTGTAATTTAGTTATGGTAGTCAAAGATTCTGGAAACTTATGTCATAGGATTATAGGAAAAAATCAAGGTGATTGGTTTACCAGTAAGAAAACTAGTTCAGTTATTATAAAAGGAATATTAGCAATGACAAAAAAAACAATGACTGTAAAGAGGTAAAGAAAGCTCTAATGATATGACAGTGAAGGAACTGAGTCATCTTTTTGAGAAGAGAAGTTTATGGAATGCATTACAAATGGTAAAACCAGCAAAGCCACAAGCCCAGATAATGTAGAAAGTATACAAAATAAGTTGGACTAAGATACCAAGCAGAGAATCAGCAAGTATTACCACCTGGAAATTTCCTCATACATATAGGTAAGGGGTAATAATGGCAATGCTTCAGAAAGGGGAAAAGAAAGACCCTAACATGTATAGAAAGACAATTTTATGTCATTAATTCTCACATAATTGAAAAAAGACATAAAAAGGATTAGTTTAGGTAAGTTTTAATTTGCATACCTCAAGGGAATATCAGCAAACATGCTATACAGAGCCCTATTAGACTGAGAAATATATAATTTTAATGAAATAAAAGGTGTTTATGGCATTTCTCAACTCTGAAGCTATCTTTGATAATTTAAAAAGATAGAAATTATGGAAAGTTATGCAGGAAAATGGTATTTACATGAACAGATAGCAGGCATTAGTGAACCATATTCATGGAATCTTGCTAAGGTAAGGGTGACCAAGAACAGAGAATACACACACTGGTACCTAGTAAGGAGGGGTGAAGTAGGAGTGTCTTTTGGTATCCTCACTGCTTCTAATATGTGTTGATGAAGTAATACGAACATCTCCAAACTAAACTGAGATATTGATATCCTAACTATAGGATAATAACAAAATTCCAGTACTAGGTTATGCTGATGACCTATTACTGTGAGTTTTAAGTTTTCCAACATTAGAAAGCCAGCTATTAAAAAAAGTCAGATTATGATTATGAAGAAGTATAATCTAAATAGAAATGTTGTAAAAAGTAAAGATATGATCCTCAGTCAAAAGGAGAAATATAAATTATGTTTAAATAATCCCACTTTGGGATTTGTTAATCAGTAAACCTAGGTAGGCTTAATACATACTGACATCAATTCCTGGAAAATGCATATTCAGTAGTTGAAACTGAAGAAAGAAAATTATTACTTGTCCCTATCTCCTGTGTAAGATATATGGCAAATATCCCATGCTCTCAATATTTATGGCAATAAGGACTAAACTAAACAATTGAATTACTTATTGCATATAAACTTGTGGAAAAATAATGATCAATTGCTACAAATGGAATACAAACTACTAGACAATCTATTTTTGGACAACAAAATATTTTCTGACAGTTAATATTAGAGAATAGATTTGCATAGAAAGTGAACACATACTAAAAAATTTAAAGGTATTATGAAAGTGGTTAAACATTTTGAAACTGTCTGGAGAAGACATTCTAAAACAAGTTCAAATTGAAAATGAAAAGTGGGTAATAAATTATCAATTTTAGTTAGCAACTCAAAAAATAATAAAGGCTCGAGAATATATGAATTTACTTTTCTAAACAATTACTTATAATATGCACTACACCTAACATACTACTTATACCCAAAAGGGATACTTATGAAACAACTAACATGAGGGGACAAGTCCATAATAAAAAGGCTAATATCACATTTTTGTCATGAATGTAATACCTAGAAATAATTAAAGTTATTTTCCAGTCATTAAAATAGAGAAGTCTAGACAGTATATATGAAATGCAAGTTTAAAATATAAAAAAAAAACAATTTGTTAGAAGCAAAGATATAAAAAGTTAGAAATAACTCTTCTCCATCAATGGGGTAAGATAATAACATAACTTTATTGCATTCTGATGGAATATTAATTATATAGCAAGCAGTATCATGGATACACCATTTAAAAACAGGTCCTAATTATCAAAGTCTTTTAGAAGATAAAGAAAAATAATTCTGCATAATAATCTTCACCACAATTGATGACAATATAACTATAAGACAAATCACAAATGAACCCAGTAAGATTAATAAATGTATACAATTCAGGAACAAAGGAATATAGTTAAAGTGTGATTAAGTTATATATATGTTTACTCAAAAAATATTAGAGAGACAGGATAAAACATAAATATTTAGGCAAGTTTACAAAAAATGGGGTTTATAAGATAAGACATTTTAATCACTGCTATTGTCAATTTGTGCAATATTATGTTTGTTAGGAAAATTATATAGATATTTATGGTGCTAGGAACTAGGAAGGTGATATTATTTCTGTATATTAGCCTGTTAAAATGGTGTATATTCTAAATTAAGAATGATTAAATCTTGTTAATTTATTAAATGGTCTCATATACTTGAACATATATTTTAAGGATTTTATATCTATGGATGATGTTTAATTATATCAATCTCTGGATGAAACAACAAAACTTGACCTTGAACGTAATCATGTTAATGAGGATATTAGCATTTATGAATATGGTAATAAGCAGTGGATTATTGAGAATGGCATTTCCCATGCTCACACCCATGCTCAGTTGTCACTTGGTTGGGAACATGGAAAGGATGGCTGATTTATGTAACATATTGTGTTTAGATGGACAGCAGTGGACTTTGTCTCCCAATACTTTATATGTTTTTCTATTTGTTTTATTCTTTCTGGGTGTTCCAGAGTTGATGCTTGGACAACCATTTTGAAGAAGCATTGCATTCCCAAGCATATCTGGTTTGATGACAACTGTTTTGAAGGATAATCATTTTTTGTCCATTTTGGGGTTTAGGTTTTGTAATGGTCATTAGAACAACTGAGCTAATTAATTTTTAAAAATATATTTTCAGCTTGGCTATCTTGCTCATTTCATGGCTAGAGGGCATACTATATAGCATTTGCATGTCTTCTCTATAAGTGGATTTTTACTGGATCTCAGTTTTCACCTATATTTGGGAAGCATACTGGTGGTAGATTCATAATCCACCAAACAAACCAGAAGTACTTGTATAGTGTTCATATCATTGAACTTTCAAAGCTTTGCTGATTATATGCAAGTTTCTAGAGGTATTCAAGCAAGGGGCTAGCTCCACCTAGCGTCTTGCTAGTTTCACCTCTGTTTCCAAGTCTTTCAGTAGTAGGTCTCCTAAGACAATGTACAAATTGCCTTATACTCACATATAATGGAATTAAACTCAACACTAATAATCCCATCTGTGAGATGCATAAATACCTAATTAAGCTGAAGGATTCCCTCTCCCCTAAAACATTGTCCTTCACACATCTTTATCACAATCCTTCACTAATTATTTCAAATTTGTCTTATGTTGAGGCTGTAAATAAATCACTTCTAAACCCTCCTAGAAATAAGAATTAAGTCTCAGAAAAAAAAACAGGCAACTCACCCACTTCATTCATACCTCCCATAAAGTCACCCAGTATAAACTCCAAATCTACCACTTTGAAACACAGCAACAAAAGAAATATTTCAATGATACATGACTCTACTATAAGACACACTGACTCATCACTCAGAAGGCTGAACAAGGAGAAGGTTAAAGTGACTTGTCTTTCAGGTGCCAGGATACTTCACAAATATGACAGCAACATGGTAGTGGTACATGTGGAGGTGACTGAGATGTAAATCCCCGAGAAACATGCAGAGAGACATGTCAGAATTTTCCATGTATATTACATATGAAACTAGTCCAGAGTGCAATACTTCTTTTACTTCAATAAAAAAAAGAGATAATTGGCTTTAATTATTGTTTAAATAGCTGTCATCATTCTGGGATGTGATGGGGGGATCCAGTACGCATCAACATGGAACAAGATGTTTGACAGTCCATCTTTCTTTGCTAAGGATGGCCTGCAATTCTCATTTCAAGGCTTATGCATACTTGCTAAAACCTTTACTGCTGCCTTTTTAGGCAGAATCCAATTGACAGACATTCCAGCATAACTAACATATCAATCCCAAAACTGGATGACATTAACATGGCTTTCCTCAACATTAGAAGTGTAAACAATAAGTTGCCTGATCTTGAGGTACTCCTGAATTTAGAAAACATCCATGTCTGCATAGTTACTTCTCTTCAGTTTAAATGCAAAGAGACTACCCCCTCTGTATTAGAGTTTTGTTCTTCTCATGCCTTCAAACCCTATGGCATCTGTCACCATATCTGTAAAGAAACATATTACTCCCAGGTTAGATCCTTATGGACCCACAAACTGAGCTCACTGAACTACAGAAAACTTCAAACAGGACTAATTATTAACAAACAGCTTGTTATATAACATTTTCTTTATCCACAGATGAGCCGTTAAATAAATTGGGGCACATATGTCTCCAATGTAGGATATGTCAAAACTGTCCTAGACTCAATAAACAACATTTTCTTGAACAGTTGAGATTTAAGTCTACTAGATGACACAACATTCTTGACTTTATTCTTAAATGTATGTCTGCATTTTCCAATACTCATCTGACATCTCATTTCCCAGTGAAGTCTGACCATAAAATTGTTCCCTTCTCTTTTAAACTTCAAAAATTCCTTACAGCAAACTTGAGTTAAAGGACTACAAAGAACCTCAACCTAGTTTATGAGAAAATATCAACATTTATTTATGATTGCACTCCCCTGACCTAAATACAGCATAACCAAGTATAATGGGACATTTATAAACAAACCACTCCAGTGGTCCACTGCCATAAATAAACTATACAGTGAAAGAAATAAACTCCTTATGTTATTCAATAGATTGAAAATCCATTTTGTCAAGGATAATATAAAGCTCAGTACAAAAAAAAAAAAAGAGGAACAATATCAGGTCCAGTAAAGGAGACCATAGTGTTAGGGTGGCCCCTGAAGCCAAAGATAATTATAAATCCTTTTTTAGGTATTTTATTAAAAGTAAGAAACAATGCCCTCTATTGCTCTAAACTTATTCATAATGACACCTCCTATTCTGACCAAATAAATACAGCCAATATCCTTGAAAACAAATTTAGTTCCAATTTTACCCAAAAGACTTCTATCCAAAGGCCTGAAATATCTAAATGGGCACCCTGCATTTGGTCTAAATGCAGGTTTGTCAATATCTCTTTAATCAATCTCATTTGATCAATATTTGCAGATGGTCGACAGGTCTGTGAGAGTGACAGTCCCCTAGTAGGTGTATATTCCCTCTGGAGATTGTTTGATCTCAGAGTTAGTATATACAATTAGCAGTCAGTGTCAACATTCAGTTTGTCAACTTTTTACAGTCGATGTTTCTGAGGCTGACATATGGGCTACTCAGCTTAAGTGAGTAGACCCATCTGAATACCTTACTTCCCAAATTATCTCTAAATATTGTTTATCAAATGCTAACTAAGATCAAAAATGTTTCCTCCATGGCAAATGACAAAATATCTGCTTGACTAATAGTGTTAAACTTGCAGACACAGTCATTAAACTGCTTAACCTAAGTTTAACTACTGGCTTTGTCCCTGAAGAGTGACACACTGTACTAGTGATGCTCCTCCAGAAGCATGGCCTAACAACCAAGCCAGGTAATTACAGATCTATCACTCTTACAAGCCTCATCTGCAAAGTAAGTGCAGCTGTGTAAGTTAACTTACCATAACAGTAGATGTTCAAATGATCGCTGCTGCAGTAGCCTTAACTAAATAGGTTATATCCTTCCAAGGATATAACAACCAACCAGCTTCTAAAGTTTCAGGGCACTTTCCACATGCTCAAACCATTAAGCAGCTCAGGCTGAGCTGCCTGAAATCACAGGTTTGAGTGCCAGCTCCTTCAGAGTTTTCCTGCCAACTGAGAGAGGGAGGGTGAGCTTTAAGATGGCATAACTAGGAATACAAATATATACATATAAAAACACCCTGGCATAATCAAAAAACAAAAACGGGGATAGAGAGAGGGAACAGCCACTGTAGCAGTGATTATTCAAACATCTACTGATATTGTACATTTACTTACATAACTGCAGTATGTTCATCATATTGATCACTGTTGCATTAACCTTAGCTGAGGAGGTAGATAACCCTAGCTTACTACATTTGGGAGGTGCAAGGGGAAGAGTCCAGGAGCCCCTGAAGAATGTTCCTAACAAAGCCTGATCTAGACATAGAAAAGGAATTAAGCTTATAATGCATCGTAAAATTCCGTACAGTGGAACAGGATGTAGTTTCTAGAATACTTTTAGAATCCATCTGTTTCCAAAATGTCGTGGATGAAGCCAAGGTTCTGGTAGAGTGGGACTTGACCCTGCTTCTTACCTTCACAACAATGAATAACTGATCTGAAGATCTGAAAGATTTTGATCTGTCAAGATAATACCTGAGTTGCCTGTGGATATCCTTTTAGATTCAGGAACAAAACAGAGGGATGGATAGTTTGGCTTAAAGTAAACTAAGATACTACTTTAGACATAAAACAAGGATTAGTTCTCAATTAAATCCTGTCTCTCTGGAAAATGAGATAGATTGACTCACCATAAGTGCTTGCAACTCAGATACTCTTCTTACAGAGGTCAGAACAATCAGTAAAATAGCTTTCCATGTTAAGAACCTCGAGTCAACCAGATGAGCTGGTTCAAATGAAGCAAGTGTTAGATTTTCTAACACAAAATTAATATCCCATGAAGAAGACGCAGGTTTTCTTACAGGTCTGTTATGGAAACATGTTTCAAAAACATTTTGACATGAGAGTGCATTTAAAGAATCCATGGTCAGACATGCTGAAATGGTTAATAAATTAACCTTGATGGAGGAGTAAGAGAAAGGCCAAAGTATAGCAACACATAAATATTGTAAAAACAGAGAAACACTAGCCCTGAGTGGGTGTTGGTTATGTTATTGGCACCAACTAGAAAAATGTTTCCATTTGTTAATATGTGATTTTCTAATAGCAGGCTTTCTTGCCAACAATACTGCATGCTGCATATACTCAGTAAACAGGTGCCTAAAGGCAATTAAAACATTATCCAGGCAGTCAGTTGAAGCTGTTTGGGGTCATGGTGTATCAGCTGTTCATTTTTTTTGTTTCTTGCCAAAATTGGATGAGGGGTTAAAGAAGCCATTAGAAAAATCTGGAAAAGGAGGGCTGAAAAATCTTAAGAACTTCCCTGTATCACCCCCCCCCCCATCACATTCTTTTTGATAACCTCTACAACAGGGAAACCAAAAACTAAATCTCTGTCCAAAGGAGAATTTGAAATCTAATTTTTCACATCACCTGGACGTTCTGAGAATGCAGCCAGACAAACCTCATCAAAACAGTACCAGTGACCATAGCCCTGGAAGAAGTATCAGCTGAGTGATATACACACACACTGCAAACAAAGAGTAGTGACTTGTACACTGGAATAAATCATTTAAGGCAGATTTTTCCTCACAAGTAGAAACTGCAGAGAAAATATTCCTCACACTTTTATAATTAGTCAGAATAAACTTTACCATAAGAGCCTGACAATTCAAAATTCTGAATATCAACGTTGCAGAAGCATGCACTTTCCTCCCATACTTATCAATTATTTTCTCATCCTTGTCAGAAGGTGTGGGATTTGAATTAACTAAGTGTTTAGCAGTAGGATTAACTAAAGCTATAGCTGTTGGGTCAGGTTTGGGATAAGTGTATAAAAATTAAAAAAAAACGTTATTGAACTTAGTACAATCTGTCTGCCTTTTAAGGGTAGCAGGCTGACTGTTAAGAAAATTGCATGCAGTGACACACACATCCTTCAAAGCTGACAACATTGGAGAAATGGGTGAAGGTTCTGGAAATTCTAAAACTAGAATTCAAAGTAGAAAGGGATGATGAAACAGGGGGAAGCTCAAAAAACAAGGAGAGAATGGAATTCTGGATGCAGGCCTTTAAGGAGAATAGCAATAATCGTACAAAATATTATATCTATAACATGGCAGAAAGTATTCTAAGAAGTAAGCCAACACGTGCATGGAGAAAGGAGATTCTGCCAATAGGGATGACTGCAATTAGGGATATAAATAATAGGTAAGAGGGGGCTGGAATTTATTGGAGAAAAATGGAAAATGAACCAAGGTACTGGGAGCAAATAACTAGAGAGGGAAAGATGATAGAATTGGAAGACACCAAGAATTTAAACTGCAGGTTACAGATTGCCTTCTTTATCAAGGAGTGATATCAGAGTATAGGCAAAGAGAAATAAATAGGGGTCCTAAACAAAAGACCAGTACTGGCAGAGTTTTTAGTAGAATCTAGAACAGAAGCTGCCTTTAAAAAAAGTAATAATTAATAGAAGATATAAAATATTGCACTATAAGATTCAATCAGAGAAGGTTAGAAAGGAATGGGAAGAGACACTGGATAAGCAATTCACAAAGAAACAAGGGGAGATTATATGTATGTCTCCCAAATATGTAACTAAATCTAGAAGATTTGGGATTTTTGTTTGGAAAATTTACGTAGATATTTTTATACCCCAAGCAGACTCCAGAGAATTTTTCCTCAGGTAAACAGCAAATGTTAGAGGTATGACAGAGAAGAAATATGTAATTGGGAACATATTGTCTGGGAGTGCAGTGAGTTGGTGGACTTTAAGGATTCCCTGCAGGATGCATTGTCGGGTGTGCTGGGTTGACAGATTGGTGTGATGAGGGAGGTAATTTTTCTGAGCTATGATACAGAATCGGAATTGCCTACACATGGTAAGGCCTTGCTGTGTCTAATTATGGTGGCTACTGAAAAGGCAAAAGTAATGTCTTTCGGCTTTTCCTGGTTAGGGGTCACCACAGCGGAATGCTGGTCCACTTATGATTGGCAGTAGATTTTTACAGTGCCAGCCCAATGCCCAACCTTCAATGAAGGCACACCCATTCATGCACACACCTACCTGCCTTTAAATGTCACTCAATCGTGGGGAGGACATGCAGACTCCACACAGAAGGTGCTCTAGCCGAGAATCGAACCAGAGAACCTGCTGCTGTGAGGTGACAACGCTAACCGCTGCACCACTGTGGCTAATTAATAGAAAATCTAAATCAACTGTACTAGAAGTAGTGAATATAGTAACAGAGATAAAACAACTAGAACTGAAAGCTTTAGAAAAGGGTAGGAACAAACTACATAGGAAAAATTGGAATTATGGGAACAATACATACAGGGAAGGAATGAAGTTTAAAAGAAGGCAGGACTTAAATGAACTATGTAATGTTTGACTGACAATGATTGGGTAGATTATATGTGATATATAATGTTTGCAACTGGGAGTGTATCAGTGTGGTTTGTTTTCATTTATATAAATGTATGTTTGCCTATGTCCTAAGGGATGCCTATATATTTCTTATTAACTTTAGTTTGTAGTTCTTATTTTTTGTTGTATAACTTGACTTAATATTTTTTAAAATGTTATAGATATCCTCTCTTGTACCTTGTATAAAACTATTAAGAAAATTGTTATAAATCACTGTAATTTTATCTATACTGGAGCTTTTCTCCCCGGGCCTCTACTGTAAACGGATATATGTCCAGCTAGACTAGCCCGGTTAACAAATGTAAAATAAATAAATAAAATAAATAAATAAGTGATGGTTTAATAAAGATATTTTTTGATTAAAAATAAAAAGGGCAGGAACTGAATAATTTATGCAATGTTGCTTAAGTTATATGATATATAGCAATATATGTGAAGTATAATGTTTGTAAATACGAACTTTTTAATACAGTTTGATTACTTTTATATAAATGTAAATTTGCCTATGTCAGAAGTGATAATTCAAGAAAGGTTTAAAAAAAGTTCTGGAAATTCTATCTGTAACAGCTCATAGTATTTTCTGAGGGACTGAAAAATGTCAGTGTTTTCCCACTAAAAACACTGGCACATTCTGGAAATAGTTTCAGAGAAAGATAAAACCCCAAGAGAAAATCATACAGTGTGCTTTCCTCTGAGTCTCAATCAGAAATCCGAGGAGAAAACCCTGTATCTATCCCTTCATCTTCCTGTCCAGATTCAAAACCTTGAAACAGGATAAAACCCTCAAAACAAACCACACTGGTGGAATCCTAACTTTAACAGGGTATATAAAAAAAGGAAAAAAATTAGGCCAAAATCAGAAAGAGCAACTTTCATAATGGCAACAGCTCACTCATTAAACTAAACAGGACTAATTAAATGCAACAAGGACAATTACAAGGTCAAGGTAGCCTCTCAGGCTAAAGACAACCACAAGGCCTTCTACAGCTCAGTCTGAAACCTTAAAGGTAAAGTGATCTGGTAGTGAATGTGACCATCTTCACTGGGCAGCGTAATATAGTGAATCTGCTTATCTGACAAATTCAGGTCTAACATCACCTTCCAATTTTCCTCCTGCCTCCCCCTGTGAAATCCCTACTAGAATAATCACCCCCCATAACTATTAGCAGGGAGCAGGTCATGGTGCACTCATTAAGATCAAAAACACAGTCTCCATGACAATATCCCAGGTCACATTCTTAATAGCTTGAATCATAACCTATCAGGACCACTTGAGTCACTTTTCAACTACAGCTTCAAGACAGGCTATGTACCATGTGAATGGAGGACTGCAATGGTTATTCCTATTCACAAAGGTGGAACATTAGTCAACCCCAGAAACTATAGCTCCATTAGTCTGACTAGTCTAATATGCAAAGCTATGGAACAAATTCTTATGGAAATGATCAACAAAGACATTGGCAATATACAGACACTGGAACCATCCTAGTATGGCTTTCTCGAAGGAAAGTCATGCCTACTTAAAATAGTAGACTTCTTTGAGAGGGACACCGAGGCAATGGATGAGGGGAACACTGTTCATACTGCCAGTACAGACCTGGCTAAGGTATTTGATACAATAATCCACTCAGGTATTGTTGACAAACTCACTGAACTAGCCATAAATCCCTGCATAATTCTCTGAATTGCATGCTGACTCACAGATTGGACCCAAGCGCCCTAGCATTCTCTTCTTTCTGTGGTATGATTTTCTTCATTTTTGTGGAATGGTGTTTTTCTTTGGTATGAACTGCTTTATAGATTTTTTTTCGTATTTATAATGGTCTGCTCATTAACAATAATTAGTAAAAAGTAGGGCTGATTGTGATATATAACAGCATCTTTAACAAGTTCAAAAAGGCATAAAACTTTTAACAACTAAGTAAGTAATAAAACAGAAATAACAATAAAAATGTCATCATAGTGAAAACATTGCAGTGCCAGTTAATATGTAAGTTAAACATGTTTATATCAAAAAAACATAATCCCCAGAAAGGTGCAACACCATTCTTATAGCAATGACTTTGGGTAATTATAAAACTTTTTTGGTCATTTTCTTACAGCAAAACAGGATATCTAATTATGTGTCACTTATACTTTAACTTATATCACTGCTTTCAGTTCCAGGCTCATTGTTTTTTTTAGATTTTGTAGTAACAATGTTAGGTTGTTGGTGCCTCACATGATTTATTAGTAGTCATTAGATTTTGAACTTTTTTGTAATAAGATCAACATCTGTAGAGTTCAGTGTCCTGTTAGCTGTGAACCTTACAATTATCTGCTTTAAAGAGAATTTTCAGTCTAGCTAATTCACCTGACCTCCTCTGTTGTAATTATTAATTGATCATTTTGTAATACACGTTATATTAATTATGTTTGCCATATCTTAAATGTTGCACTGTACTTAATACTACAATGTGAATTACATACTATATTAATATATATCTGCTGGATTTTAACTTTTGTACATGGTTAACTATAAACACATGAATAAATATTTCATTAAATGACTGAATTTATTGCAACAGCAGATATCTTATTCTTCTAGTATTTTGCATGGACTAATAACTCAAACATATGGTGTTTGTGTGTGTGTGTGTGTGTGTGTGTGTGTGTGTGTGTGTGTGTGTGTGTGTGTGTGTGTGTGTGTGTGTGTGTGTGTGTGTGTGTGTGTGTGTGTGTGTGTGTGTGTGTGTGTGTATATATATATATATATATATATATATATATATATATATAGATAGATAGATATAAACACATATATGAAACAGTTAAAATCATATATACGGTTCTTGTTCCACCTAATAAAATATTACAATGATATAATAATTCACAGAGCAGTTAAAAGGCTAGATAGAATAATTTTGTTTTATAAAGACTACATCAATGTTCAGATCATACAGACATCAACATATTCCATAAAATATAGCCACAAATGTGCTGCAAGCACTCACATTTCTTCATGGGCCTCTGATGAAAATAGCCTCACACAGTTTGACTATCTCAGTTAACAAACATACAAGCAAACAAATAGATAAACAGATAGATAGATAAATAAATACATGAATAAATAAATACCATCAGTTGTACCAGAAGTATACACTTAGGCGATGCAAGCATCCTCCCTGTTTCTAAAAGTATATATGACTGACATGACGCCATCAACCCTTAGCAATAAAAATGCAGTAGCAGTAAAAGTATTTAACTCATATAAACTTGGAGAGTATAGAAAGAACATTTTCTTAATGATAATAATAATAACAACAATAATCACTCAAATGGTGCTTTAAGCAGCTAGACCTAACTGCTTAACAGTTAAGCATGAACCTATATGCTTAGTATTAATGCCTAAAAGTATATTCGCCTGCAGGCATAGGTTCATAGGCTCATAGATGTTTATTAGGCCAATGACCACAAGGGCCTTTTTAAGCTTAGCCATGCATCGCAAATCTCTGACAAGTTCTGATACTCGTGATAAGTGTAACCATGGGCCTGGAAGATGAACCATTTACAGTTTACCTGTGTTCATTAGAAAGGTGCCAAACCAGGGATGAGTATCTGTTTTCCCATGCAATTGTCCAAGTTGCACTTGAATTAGGTTAGTGAGAAATTCTGCTACACATGGATGGGGACCCTCTTCCATAGATGGGGTAGTCTCTGGGATGCATACCTATCTCTCCAGCGATCCTATTTATATCACAGGCAAGGTTTAAGTCTTTAGACTGGGAAATTCTGGTATTTTTTTGTTTTGTGGATATGCAGGAGGTCAATCAGAGTGGGGTCTGACAATGTTCTGTATGCCAGGGCATAGATCTTCCCTCAAAAGCCTATAGGAGACAGAATACAGGGATAGAGCCTTGAGGCAGTCTGCATAGGACATATTACTTATGCCTTGTATTCTTTTAGTGAGGAACCTCTGTGGATGTTCCAGTTGTTGGATATGCCTGGTTAGGTACATATCAGAGGGGGCATTGTACGCAATGATAGGTCTGATGAATGCTGAATACAGTAGAACAATAACTTCCTTGCCACAGCCATATATTATTTTATTGGAAAAATAACAAAATTCAAAGTACCCCATACCATCATGATCTATAGGTAGAACAAACCACTATATTACTAATAAATCATATATATATATATATATATATATATATATATATATATATATATATATATATATATCTCAAGCCATTTCCACTAAGGAATTTGTTTATTACTTATAAATCTTATTTACTAATAAATTATATAGATAAATGCATCCCTGTATTCACTATTATATGCTTTTGTGTTGGGATGGGTGCATAAAAAGCTCAAAGCAGAACTAAAGTAATTAATGAAGATTCATAACATTTCATGAAGTTTATGAAACAAACAATGGTAAACTTACCATAACAGTAGATGGTCAAAACAGATCACTGTTGCAGCAGCCTAAGATGTATGGATTTTGAATTACAGTAATATGACCAACTGACAGGATTCAAAGCTTCAGAGCTCTTTCCATGCACCGTAACTGGTATGGGGCTTGAGAGATGCATAAAATCAGTGATTAGGGCACCAAAGCTTCTTGTCCTATTGCAAAAAAAACATTGCTTTTTTTTAATTTTTGTGTGCTTGTACCTTGCAGAGACTCTTTGTTTTGTTTCTTGAAAAATGGTCTTGAATTGTAAAGAAAATTCTTACAGGATTTATGGAGGGTTGAAAAATCTGTGCAACCCTTGAATCAACTTTTTTCCCCCCTCTTTCATCAAAACTTTTAAGCATCTCAGCAGTTAATGCCCTCTAGACAGTCAACAATACAAAACTTGTCAAGGGGAGAATTTAAAATCTTAGGTTTAATAGCTTCTGTTAGGTTTTGTGAACTTAGCCAAGACAAGGATTGACCCAGTTGCAGCTGCTCTGGATACACCATCGACAGAATAAGAGCACTTGAAAGAGTGCTTGGTTGCTTGAAAAGCTGAAACAATTAAAGAGTTTAGAGATGCTTTAACCTCTGAATCAGGAAGGTTAACAGTTAACTACTTCTTGTTCTCAAAAGGAGACAGTAAAAAATCAACATACGAGTCTGGCAGTTTAGAATTCTAATGTAGTAGAAGAAAAAAATATATATATGTATGTGTCTGAGGTACTTTATTTAACCTATCAGACATTTTAGGGGTGGGATACTAAGTGCTTTTACACCCATCATTCTGTGTGCTTATTCAGAGTAAAGTGCATTCTGTCCCCATGTCTGGAACATCCCCCTCCTGTTTGTTGGCCTGAATCCACACAGTGTATGTTGTATAAGGTATTTCTAACTACCCTCTGTGATGCTGTTTGTCAAACACCCACATGAAGTCCTGCACTGAGCAATCTGTGTATGACCTATTAACTAAACTGCTGCACAGTACAAATGGACCAAAATATTTAAAACCTGGAGATGCCCTCATCATCATGCAAAATTAAAATCTTCACTCTTACCATTAAAGTTGGAATCCTCGCTTCACAGCAGAACTAAGCTAACATGACACCATTATTGAAAAGTCCTGCCCTCCTGACAATTAATATTACAATTACAGAAATACTTGAAAAGATACTTATACAGCAAATGCTAGAAAACCTAGAAAAAATAAGGGATCCATGTCATTAGAATGGCAGTAATCCGAGAAAAGACAAAATCTCCAAAAGTAATTCACCAAAACTACTTTCAGTGAACTTCAGAAAAAGTAAATTTTGCAGGGATACAAGCCCCCTTTAACTCCGCAGGGTGACAGGACATCACATACATAGATATATGTATATATAAACGCCAAAGCCACACAACAGTGGACAGAGAGGAAAACTCCAATGTCACTGGAAACAGATTCAACAAATTTGACTCAGATATTTTGCTTTCAGTGTCAGTATTGGCACATTCCCAAAAATATGGTATATATTCCTGTAGACAGCATGGCTCCAGAAAGGAGAAGTCATATATTATTTTATTGGAAAATTAACAAAATTTGTTCCAAATTGGAACTCTCTCCCCCTATCCGTGTCCACTGCCCCCTCCACATCCATATTCAAAAACTCCCTCAAATCGCACCTTCTTAGTACCTGGTTATGCCCTTGTATAATATAACCCTACCCATACTACTATTAACTCCCCAAACTCCTCCCTGATCACATGCTGGATCTCTGATCCCCTGTAGGCTTGGTCATCTGAAAGAGTACTTTAAACTGTAGAATCTTACTTGATATATTTTCTTCTCTTACTAATGTATAACTGACATTGTCTTTTTACCTATGTTCTATATCTTCTTTTACCAGGAGTGTTTTATTAATTTCTTGTTATAGTACTATGCTCAGCATATATGATAAAACCTGTTTTGTGTATTATGCTGGATGTACTGTAACTGACATTGTCTTTTACCTATGTTCTATATCTTCTTTTACCTGGAGTGTTTTATTAATTTCTTGTTATGTTACAGCATACATGATGTAACCTGTTTTGTGTATTATGCTTGATGTACTGTATTTGTATAACTTGATGCTGGAGCTTTTCTCCCCGGGCCTCCGCTGAAAATGGACCTGGTCCATTCGGAATTTCCTGGTTAACAAATGTAAAATAAATAAAATAAATAAATAAAATAAATAAATTTAGAAAAAGAGGGATAAAAACATACAATGTACAGTAAATAAATAGGTGCAACAGTAGATGCATTTTAGGGGTTATATATTTAGTTCTCAGGGATGACCTCTTGTTGCAGTGTTAGGTATCAACAATACAAAGACTCATCTGCAAAGGATATAATCCATTTCCTTTTGTAGTTTTAATAATAGGTTTGGTTTGAGATACAATGTACAATGAAAATATTTAGTTTGGTGGATATATGGTATATTAGAATGAGCTGGATTTGATGAAAGAGAGTCTTGAAATAGTACGGTTAGTAGTTTGTTAATTAAGTTAACGCAAGTAGTTATATTGCATCAGACACTGAGGGTGAATTAACCAGGGGTATTACAGGGGTATAGCCAAGTATCTGCCAGATGTCTTTTCACCAGTTCTTTAAACTTCATTAAGGATACAATGTTATGGGGCAAAGCATGCCATTTTTTAGATATGACGTTGGAGAAGAGGGAATCGTCAACTGTGTTGTTGGATTTTGTCACCTGTAATAAAAATCTTTTACTTGAGTGAAGTGACCTATGGTTTGTGTATGGAATTATTAAATTTTGGAAGCAGGAATTTTGTCAGGTAGGTGCATGATTTTATAGGCAAACATCAGTTGGTTACAGAGGAGGAGTTGGGGAAGCTCAAGCCAAGTAAGTTGTTTAAGAGCTGAACAGTGGTGTAGCCTGAAAGGGGAGTCTGTGGCAAAACAGTGGTGTAACCTGAAAGGAGAGTCTGTGACAAAACAGTGGTGTAACCTGAAAGGAGAGTCTGTGGCAAAACAGTGGTGTAACCTGAAAGGAGAGTCTGTGGCAAAACAGTGGTGTAACCTGAAAGGAGAGTCTGTGGCAAAACAGTGGTGTAACCTGAAAGGGGAGTCTGTGGCAAAACAGTGGTGTAACCTGAAAGGAGAGTCTGTGGCAAAACAGTGGTGTAACCTGAAAGGAGAGTCTGTGGCAAAACAGTGGTGTAACCTGAAAGGAGAGTCTGTGGCAAACCTATTTTATTATTGCAGGAAATGATTTAGGCTAAATCAGTTTTTCTCAGGTTTGTGAGTATTGGGGAGGCATAGAGGAGTGTAGATATGAGATGGGTATGTGCAATGGCAGATTTAGCCTGTTTAGTAAGGAATTGTTTGTTTCTATAGAAAACACCTATTTTTTATGCACTTTCTTTATGGTCTGGGAGATACGGATATCAAATTTTATATTACAGTTGATTTCTATATCTAAACATTTAGTGTGAGTTACAGGAGAAATGATGGTTTTGTTCATAGACATAATATTAATGAGAGGATTAAAGCGGTGGATCTTGTTGAACAAAATAAAAGCAATTTTGTTTTGTTAGGGTTGAGAATTAGTTTTGAGTTTCTGAGCCATGCTTCGACTGAGAGAAAGGAGTCCTGTGTAACTGAATGGAGTTCTTGTGGGGAAGAGGCAGAACAGATTAAGGTAGAATAATCTGCATATTGGATAACAAAAGCATGAAGAGTGGAAGTATGTAAATTGTTAGTAAAAAGTGAAAAGAGTAGGGGTCCTAGAATGGAACCTTGAGGGGCACCTATAGTAAATGGAAGAGGGGAGAGGTTGTTCTGCTACTGGACAGCCTGCTGGTTCTCTGATAAATAGCTTTGGAACCATGATATAGAGGGTTGACTGACATTAAATTTGGAAAGAACTTGGATAAGTTTACTATGGGCGACCATGTCAAAGTCTTTGGAAAGGTCAAGAAAGATAGTAGATACAAATTTGCCATTGTTTCTGTCGTGGTTTACTAAATTTGTAAAGGACATTAATGCAGTAGTAGTGCTATGGGAGGGGTGAAAGCCATGCTGGATGTTAGTTAAAAGTTTGTGTGTGTAGGTGAGCCATGATTTGTTTATGCACGGATCTTTCTAAGATTTTAAGTAGGGGGATAGTATGGCTATTGGACAATGTAGAACTACCGCCTATGTGTAGAGGTATTATGTGGAAGATTTTCCAAATTGCAGGGACTTTTTTTTCTGCTATGGATCTGTTAATAAGGATGGACACTGGGAAGGCTATTGCATTGGCAGCAATTTACAGAAAATCTGCTGGAAGTTAGTCCATGGCTAGGGTTGCGGGTTTTAGGTTTTTAAGCAATTTTTTTATATTGTTGATGGAGACTGGTTTGAATGAAAAGGAGGAGTTGTTAAGGTTGGTCTTGGATGTTTTGGGTGGAGAGGGGGGAGGTTAGTAGATCAGATAAATTAGTTATGGTTTTAGTGAAATATTTGTTGAATTGGGTAGCAATGGTTTCAGTGGTGTTATTGGTTGATGGTGAGGGTGTGGTGGATTTTCCTTGGAGAATATTGTTAATGACTGCTCAAAACATTTACGGGGGTTCTGGTGTTTCACTTGTATGTTCTGATAGTAATTAATTTTATCTTGTTTAATTGATCTTTTTGCTTTATTATGGAGCTCTAAGTATGATTGTTTAGATGCATGGGACCTGGTAGCAAGCCAGTGGTTCCAGGATTTTTCTGTAGTTATTAGTAAAGACTTAGTCTCTTTAGTTAGCCAAGGAGAAGCCTTTGCTTTAGTTGCAATGTTTTTGGGAGGAGCATGCTCCCTCATCTAAGGAAAGTAGCATTAGGGGTGTCCAGTTACAGGTTTGTAATGCTGATAGAAAATTGGTATTAAAATGCTTTGTGTTTCTTATCAGATAGTAAGTAACTTGATTGTTATGATGAAATGTATGCCTAAGTAGAAAGGTTGGTTGATGGTCACTCAGGCTGTCAGGGAGACTACCATAGTAAAAGGATTGGGTAGGTCTATTTATGAGTGTCCAATCAAGGGTTGATTTGTTTTTGGTTGCCTTATCTATCCTTGTGGGGATTGGATGATTTGGGTAAAACCATATAGGTTGATAAAATTTGTGGGGTTTTGAGAAGAGCAGGTCAGCCACTCAATGTTGAAATACCCCATAATTATAATTTCTTGTGGCACTGAGTTGGATGTCCAAAGCAGTATGTTTTTCAGGGTAGGTATATTGTTTCATGGAGGGATATAGCATCCAATCATGCTAATGAATTTTTTTGAGTTTATTTCTAGTTTGAAGAATAATATTTCTACACTGTTGACATTGGGAATAGTCAGATCTAGAGCTTTTACAGTTAGGTTGTTTTTAAATAGAATTGCTACCCCATATCCATTTTTGTTTAATCTGTCTTTACATATGATATTATATCCAGGAGGAAGAATCTCATTGTCATTATTGATTGATTTTAACCAGGTCTCAGTTAGTACTACAATGTCTGGTGAGTACAGTACAAGATCGGCATGTAGATCATGGACCTTATTTACTATGCTCCTAACATTCATGTTAAGAATTAGCAGGTCAGAGTTTCTGTGATGGGTTAGTAAGTTAGTAAAAGGTGGAATATGAGTGGGGATGAAAGTCTGCTGATGTACTGTGTTGGGTCCTGGGTTGGGGTGGATGTCCCCATAGACCTGTAGTAGTGCATTGATGTGTGACATAAGTTTATAGAGTTTGAATATGAGTTTGGTGTGCTTGTGAGAATTGTGAGTTTTGGGGTTCAGTGAAAGGAATTTAATAGGAAGATAACTTATGTAGGTTGTGTTGTAGATATTGACAGTGATAGTAGTGTTGTGATGTATTGGATTGTGTAGATGTATTGTATGTAGGGGTGGGTAATGCTGATTGTAAAGTGTAGTATGGTATGAAGTACTGTAAGAGCAGAATATTAGTGTAGTGGTGAGCGTGTGGAGAGTGAGTCTAGTGAGGAGAAACATTTTTAGGTGAGAAATATGTGTGTAGTAAAGGGGCTGGATAGTATAGAGTGTTGAAGAAAAGAATACTGGTGGGCTAAAAGGGAAGGATATGGATTAATTGGTTAGTGATGTGGTTGGAGCAAGGCTGTGATTAAATGTGAGTGTAAGTGGCAGTATTGAGGTAGGAGGAGAGGTAGTGATGTAGCGTGTCTTGTGTTAGGTTAATGGTGTGGATAGGTTACTATGTTAGTTGTATTCAAAAGGGAATGTGTGGTAGAGTATAGAGTGAATATTGTTTGAAGTACAATGTGTGGTGTATTGACTGAGCATATTAGATAGTGGTTGTGAGGGATGGATTTACTGTTGAGGAGGTACTAGGTTGTGATTGGTTGGTTGAGTAGAGGGTGTGGCTAAGTAGGTATAAGGCTAGGTGGGGCAGGGGTGGGTGGGAGTGTGGGTAGGGTAGGGGAGTGGAGTGAGCTGAAGTGGAGCGAGGGCAAACGGAGCGGGTAGATACAGGTCGGAGAGATGGCAGTACAAAAGAAAACAATCAGTTAATCAGGTGAGTTTGGCTCTGAGCGATGGACTTGTATGTATCACATATAGCTAACAAGAAACTAATAGTAGTATAGGAAGTGCACAAAGAACTATTGAACTAAAGCTGTCTTAGGCTTTGGGGAAAAACATGGGCAAAATAATTTCAGTTCAGTTTAATACAGTGGTTGAGGAAGGGAAGTGAGATAAGATCTATTAGCAATGAGGGAGTTCTAGAGGGGGGGGACTGTGAGTGACCTGGCTCAGTGTGCACGCCACTAATATTTCAAATACAAAGGACAATTCAGTATGCTATGTAACATTAGTAAGGCAACAGATACATACTATGTAGCTATTTAAAAACTTTTTAGGGGTGTCTATTTCCTTGTTATGGAGTCTGTGGAGGGAAAATGATTTATGTTAGTCAGAAAAGTGAAATAATCACTATTTCAATTCCCACAAGAAACTCAGAGACCCATACTCCAAACTGAAACTACTTATTTATTTTTGTTGACCATGTCAGCCCCACTAGGCATGTGGCATAATTTCAGAAAGACCTGAGAAGAAAAGCTATTAGATGCAGAAATTATTTAAGCATGGGAAGGCAGTAGCACTAATTTCCTACAGAGGTTAATGATGGATAGATCTATCTTATCCTTTCATGTGGGGTTACTACCACTAGGCTTGTTGCCTCTTTTCAGGGGAGACTTGAGGTGGTATTCATACTAGTAGTGGAAATTTGGCCAGGACATCAGAGAACATCCCCTACTCTTTTTTATAGTTACAGATGCAGTAGAATCTTTTGCATCCACCTGGCCTACCACCAGCTTAAGCAGATGGGACTTCAGTTTAATGCCTCATTTGAAAGATAAATGCAAGTAAGAGCACACAAGCTCTATAGGAGAATCAAATAAAGGATGTATAATTTCTCTAATACAGAAGAAATTATGAAAATTGTGTTTTTGAAATGTAAAAATAGTTAAAGACTTTTGGGAAAAGGCAATCAATGACTTAGCAGACTGAATATGGATTCAATATTGTATCGATAATACAGTACAAAAATCAGGCATTGAGAAAAACAGATACATATTTTATTTGCATGTTTTATGGTTTATATGGAAGGTAAGATGTAAAGAGATTCTGATTATTAAGATATAGGAAGTAAAACAAATTATTAAGTGAATATGATTTGGTCATGGTAAAAAAAAGTTAGGGAAATAAAGAAAAGGGCATTATTCAGATTTTAAGCAAAGTATGTGTGATTATGGAAATATGTAAACAGTATTAAATGCATAAATATACTTTGTAAACAAAAATTCCCTACTCTTTTTTATTATTTTTACCTAAAAGAGGTGGGAAGTAAAATGAAAGGGATGCATAGTAAAGAGATGAGATTCAATAAAATGGAGTGTATGTGTGTTTATATATATATATATATATATATATATATATATATATATATATATATATATATATATACATATATAGAAATATATTGATATACATTGCTATTTGTAGGATTGCTATGCAGCTGGTAAAAATTATTTATTCTGCACTACATCAGTGTTTATTACATTGATGCACATAGCTGATTGACTATGTGCAGCCCATTTTAGTGTCAACAGAATAAGTTAATTAACTTAGAGTGATTTACAACATTGTATGTGTTCTGTGGAAAACTGCACTCACTGCATTCCACAAGAGAGCCTATACTAGTTAGCCATGTGATCAAACCCTGGAAATGCCTGTGGTGAGGCATCTGTACAGCCCAGTGATTCAGAGTATTGCTTAGCTAAAATAAGTTATCCTAGCCAGCCGCTATAATGAAAATGGCCAAAAGATCAAGTTCACATATTCATTCCTCACACATTCATTCCAATCGTAGAGATTACATTAGAGGTAAGTGCCAAGGAAAGTAGCAGATATTGGTAGAGGGGATATGGGGGTGGTGCATGCATGTGTGTCTGCATATGTGAGTGTTTGCAGAAGAATTAATATGTGTGTGTGTGTGTGTGTGTGCGTGTGTGCGTGTGTGTGTGTGTGTGTGTGTGTGTGTGTGTGTGTGTGTGTGTGTGTGTGTGCGTGTGTGTGTGGTCGCTGTAGGGGGTTATTTAGGTGATAGGGTAGGTGTGTGTGTGTGTGTGTGTGTGTGTGTGTGTGTGTGTGTGTGTGTGTGTGTGTGTGTGTGTGTATACTTGAATGTGTGAATAAGTGGGGGAGGCTTTCACACATTCCTGCTCTCCCCTAGACTAATGATCAAATCCTGCAATATTGGGTAGGTTTGGGAAACACTATTTGTTTATTTTTATTTATTTTATTTTACATTTGTTAACCGGGGGGGGTGTCTGAGGTGAAAAGGCCCTTTTTCAGCAGAGGCCCAAGGAGAAAATCTCCACACAGTAAAATAATTATAGATACATTTAGATATTTAGACATGATCAGTATACACACAAATTACAATAAACACATTTTTTCAGTGGTATGCAGCACATCAATAGTTACAGTGGAGAGAAGAAACAAGAAAACATTAATTTAAAAATAAAGGTAATTAATAGATTTGTGGTGTACAGCTGAAATTTGGAACATAGGTAGAATACATACATAGTACACAGGTACAGTACATACATTGTGTATTAGCCAGTGTTTGTGAGTAAGAGTGAAAACTATTATCAAGTACTCTATGTTTAGTATGTGTACCTTATCCACTTTCACTAGCCTATAGAGCAGTCAGGGAACTGCCAACTTTGCTTGAGATGTTGCCTAATGAGGTTTTGAAAGGAAGCTTTAGACAATGTGTTTATCATGCTAGTGGGGAGAGAGTTCCATTTTTTAGCCACTGAACTACTATATAGTGTGTCTCCAAAGCTATTATAGCTATTGGTGACTTCTAGTAGTAGTTTGCTTGATGATCTAAGAGGCCTTTTGGCTGAGTGATGTTGTACTAGCTTTTTGAGGGCAGGACATTTATTGGGGAGGTAATAGACAGAGTGACAGAGGCAGAGCTGTTTGTAGGTTAGGAGGTTGGGCAGTTCAAGCCAGTGGAGCTGGCTCAAAGCAGTACAGTAATGAGTTCTATATGAGCAATTTGCAGCAAAGTGGGCAATTCTATTATAGCAGGCTTCCATTTTGATTATTTCAGTTTTGTTGAGATTAGTCAGAATGTGAGATGCATAGAGTAGGGTGGATAGAAGCTGGGAGTAAGCAATGGCTGGTTCTGTGTTGTTGGTAAGAAACGGTTTGATATGTTAGAGTGCTCCCAGTTTGGCATGTACTTTTTTAATAGTTAAGTTGAGATGACTATCAAATTTTAGGTGGGAGTCTATGGTTATTCCCAGTAGCTTAGCCTGTGCCACTGGAGTGATTAGAGTAGCATTTGTGGAAGAGATAGTGAATTGACTGTTATCAGTGTTTTTGTTAGAACTGGTTATAATCATAAGCTGAGTTTTCTTTGGATTGAGGATAAGTTGGGCACAATATAAGAGTATCACACTAGACACCAGTGATACTCTTATATTGTGCCTTAAGGCACTTAAAAAGAAAATAGAATAAAGTTTTGCAGCACAAAAGATGTGGGGCAGGGGAACACTATACACCAGGGATACTCTTTCATATTACCTGAAGTACTGGGGAGAAAAAGTTAAAGTAAAGGGGGGTTCAAACTCTGCACCACAGCAAACACCTAATTCCTTTTCATAGTGTTAGTACCCTGCACCACCTGTAAATGTCAAGGGTACTCCTAACATGCCACCTTAAGTCTTAAAAATGCAGACTTTAAAAAGGGGGGTGAAGTTTCAGACCTTGTCCTCTTGGCTCAGGAAGCAGCTTAACAACTTGGAGCCTTTGCCTTTTACATTAAGTAAGGAAGTCTTGTGAAGGTGTATATCTTACACTGTAAAAAGTATGAAACTCTTTTGTCAGGTGTTTTTCACTGACTGGAGCGATTCATGAGATAAGAGGGGCAGGGCTTGTATAAGAGACAACAGCAACATTCTGTAAAATTAGGGCCAGTGTTAAAGTATTACTTGGACGTACTTAAACAGTTAATAGATCTTCAGTGAACAGTAAGGATAATGACACCAACATCTGGCAGTATTATCTGTCCGTAAGGATTCAGTGAACAGTAAGGATAATGACACCAACATCTGGCAGTATTATCTGTCCGTAAGGATTCAGTGAACAGTAAGGATAATGACAGTAACATCTGGCAGTATTATCTGTCCGTAAGGATTCAGTGAACAATAAGGATAATGACACCAACATCTGGCAATATTATCTGTCCATAAGGATTCAGTGAACAGTAAGGATAATGACAGTAACATCTGGCAGTATTATCTGTCCGTAAGGATTCAGTGAACAGTAAGGATAATGACACCAACATCTGACAATATTATCTGTCCGTAAGGATTCAGTGAACAGTAAGGATAATGACACCAACATCTGGCAGTATTATCTGTCCGTAAGGATTCAGTGAACAGTAAGGATAATGACACCAACATCTGGCAGTATTATCTGTCCATAAGGATTCAGTGAACAATAAGGATAATGACAGTAACATCTGGCAGTATTACCTGTCTGTAAGGATTCAGTGAACAGTAAGGATAATGACAGCAACATCTGGCAGTATTATCTGTCCGTAAGGATCCACAGTTTGCATGGGCAGGAGAAAAATAAGGAGAGACATTGGGGACATTCGGTCAATTTGGGACAGGTAAAAGGTATATTGGTCTGTGTATGTGTCTGGATTGTTCATGTTTGTGTATGGAAGGTGCCTGTGCCAATGCTATGCATGGGCTGCCAGTGTTCACTTCAGGAATGTGTTGAATAACACTCACAGTAGTTATTTGAAATTTAGAAACATGTTAAAAATGCAGTATCTTTTGGCCACAACTCTTAATGCCAGTTGTGGGGATCTTTCTGAATTCCTGGGTAAGAAGAGTGTTTTTAAAATTATCTTAAAGTGATCTTTCATGATTTAAAGCTAATTGTACTGTCATTAGGTATATTCCATGCAGGCTCTTCAGTGAATCTTCACCCAGTATCCAACTAAAGTGCCTTGCAGGTTATTTTAGAATGCAGCTTCTAATCTGCAGTTTTCCATTTCTTGCACAACTTTTTTTTTTAATTGAAAGCACCCCAGGCTTCAACTTTCTTAAACAAGAGAGAGAAGGAGGGTTTGTACAAACCTAAATGTGTGTGTATTTTATGTCTTAAAAGAGTTGTCTCTATGTCATATTTTCATTTTGTATTTGCTTTTCTTTGTTGTTATTTTTAATTAAACAAACCTAAATGTTATTTTTTTCAAATGTCTTTGGTAGTTCTAATAATGATCATTTCATTTTTTATTTATATTATTTTACTTGTTTTAAACTGGAACAGACTGACAAAGCTAAAACCCATTTTCAGAGGTGGTTCAGGGAGGAAAGCTCCAAAATAAAGTTGAAATTTGTAATACGATTAAATACAGAGTAATGGGGAGTGACTATAAAGGTATACAGTATGAATTGACAGAAGGCTAGAGAATGTTTGATAAAAGAGAGAAAGGATGGAGGAGAAGGTGAGATATTAGCCTTGTAGGAGATTAAATCATTAGACAGACATATACATTTTAGTATGGTTGAGAGGAATTATACAAGAAAGATAGAATATCAGGTACAAGGGCAAGACCACGGGACCCAGTTCCAAAAGAACTGCTATCAGTGTCAGCGATCATGTACGCTAAGAGCAGGTCTTTTGGAATCTGGCCCCACTGTAATCCTGTTTATAGATAGGCCTTACACCAAAGTAAGGCACTTCACTGAGAGCAAGTATTTTGGAATCTGGCCCCACTGTAATCCTGTTTATAGATAGGCCTTACACCAAAGTAAGGCACTTAAACTGAGAGCAAGTCTTTTGGAATCTGGCCCCACTGTAATCCTGTTTATAGATAGGCCTTACACCAAAGTAAGGCACTTACACTGAGAGCAGGTCTTTTGGAATCTGGCCCCACTGTAATCCTGTTTATAGATAGGCCTTACACCAAAGTAAGGCACTTCACTGAGAGCAAGTATTTTGAAATCTGGCCCTAGTTGTTGGGAGGGTACACTTTTAGCTTCTCTTTGAAGATATGCTGGTTACTTTCACTTCTATTGTCAGGTGGGACAGAGCTCCATAGTTTGGCTATGCAGACATTATATAGTGTGTCACTTTGGGGATTGTTGTATTTAGCTACCTGAAGTGGGTTTTGAATCTGTGAACATAAATTTCAAGGTGGAATATATTTTTTTAACTAGGGTGCTAAGTGATGGGCATTTGGTTTTGTTGCACTATTTTGTGTGTTAGTTTTAATTGATTCAGAGCGACTTGATGGTATAGCAGTACCCATTATATTTTTGGAAAGCTATACAATGGTGTTTTTTACTTGAGGTATCAAATGCAAGTCTGGTAACTTTGTTGTAAGTTTGTCCTAATTTTTGGTGGTGTGCCTTAGGTATAATGGTAAATAATGAAGATGAATGAGAGAAGGGTGGGCAGTAAGAGTGTTTGTGTAGTGTGCTTGAGTGATTTATCAATTAAATATTGTTTTTGTATGTATAGTATTCCTATTGCTTGTTAATGGCTGCTGCCACATAATCAATGTATTTGAAATAAATGAATTTGCAATTTACTATTGCTTCAAGGAGTTTGGCTGGTGGTACTTGTTCTATTAAAGTATTGATTTCTGAGGTTACAGTGATATTGCTCAAGATAAACAGAGGCAGTTTTATTTTGTTTGGATTTCAAAGAAGTTGTGAGTCACCGAATCAATGTTCTATGATATGTAGAGTTTGCTGTATACTATAGCTGGCTAAAGTAATCTTCTGGACAGATAAAGGTAGAGTTGTCAGCATATTGGATTAGTGTGGAATTTGTAATGTTGGTTTGCATGTCAAATATAATTTTAAGATTTATACATGACTGATAAATTTGATTTGAAATTATATTTATCAATTTGAGCTTTGTAGTGAAGAAATTAATGGAATAGCTTTGAAGGAAATGATTCTAGAACAGTAGTTATCAGCCAAAAGATAATGAAGCAAATGGAATTACAAAGCTCTTGTAGTATATGGAGTGTGGTGATTATGCTCTGATATTTGGAAAAAGACAAATCAGTTAAGTGCTAGAGTGGCTCGAGACCTGACCTTAACAAATGTCGAGCACCTCCTGCTTAAGTTGTTAAGGTCAGGTCTCGGGCCAGACACTAAAATCTGCAAGTACTGACCAGCAAATGACAGTGACAGAATAAAATATTTGTTTCTGCCTGCTGTTCATTCTGATAATGTCTCCCTGACTTCCTGTTATAAATTAGCAAGCTACTAGAATAGCAGGATATGTGTTCACCTGGATTATTTTAAGTATATGAAGTCTGAAACTCAATTGTATGTCAGTATTCAGTGATTTTAATCCTTTGCAATTTGTATGAAATCCACAGACTTTATGAGGAACAGACCAAACAAATGAGGCAAAAGTCTGGACATTCTGTGAAAATCTGGATAGTTTAGAGACATAGCAAGGTGACTGTAAATGTGTTCCAATGCCATTCTGACAGTACATGCTAAGTGGCTACTGCTTTATGGCTTTGACAGCCAGCAAAACACTTTGCATTTTTTTCTTTTTTCTTGTGATTATCAGTATATAGAGCAGATAAACCTTCATGCACAACAAAGAATTATAACTGGACCTCCTACCATAACCCTTAATTATATGTTCTTGACATGGATGGCAAGATTCACCTCTCGAGTTGTGCTCTCAAGTTGAATTTCTTGGCATACAGGTCTCGAACACATAACAAATGGGTTATGATCAGTGACCTGATATTTGTCTATTTTAAAGTCACAATAAATGGTTTCTTTTATAATTAACAATTGCATACTTTTGTTGGTTTCCAAGAATCCACCAGTAAAGCTATAGTTTTACAGCATGTACCATGGCTGTGTCTTTGATTTATCAAAGTTGGTCAGTTGCTGTGATCATAATACTTTATCAAATTAAAAAAAAGGCCAAGATAACATATAAAGAACAAATGGATAATATGCACAAAAAGTCTTTTGAGTTGATTATTTGGCTTTACTGGTAAAATAAATTAACCAAACTGGAAGCAGTAGTAGTTATGGTAAGGAATATAGCTACCTCTCAACTGTCTAGATTTTCACAGAATGTCCAGACTTGTGCCTCATAGTTTTGGTCTATTCCTCATAAAATTTGTGATTTTCTGAATTTTTGTGGCAAATCAAAACTTCAAACCGTTCAGAACATATATGGTAACACAAGACCTTTTATTCTAGCAACTTTCTAAGTTTAAGCACAATATTTAAAATGTGGTCTTATTTATGGGGCTTTCCCACATTATTTTTGGCTTTGTACAGATTTTTTCTGCAAAGAGGTCAAGAGCTATGTAGCTTCACTTGCTTCACATATAGTTGAATGTTTGTTTTGGATGGTTATTCAGTTGTATATCTTGGGTAGCAGGATTAAGATTGATGGTGTTTACAGATGAAGTCCCAGCAAAAGCAGGTAATTAAATCTCACTATATTAAATTGACTAAACTCAGATCATATGTCATGTAGCAGCATGACTGTACCTAAGATGTGCAGCCAGATTCCAAAATACTTTCTCTCTGTTTAAGTGACATATTCTGATTCAAGGCCTATGTATATCAAACTCACAATAAAGTAAGTCACTTACATTGAGATAAAGTCTTTTGGAATCTGGCCGCACATCTCAGGCAGTGCAATCTAGAGTGAGAAATTAAAACCCAGAGTGATTCAGCACAGTTGTACCCTGGCTTAAAATTCTGAAGATTCACAAACCTGTAAAACCATGAACAAGACCAAAATCCTCAAATAAGCAGAAAATGCACTCAAAAATTGGTTCAAACTCTACTTCACTCGTCTATTATGCCTGTCTGTTGGTAATTTTTTATTTATTTATTGTAGTTTGTTAACTAGGAATGTGGAATTTAGAGAGAAAAGCTTCAACAGAAAACAGAAGAAATGTACATATACATAAATGTATTTATTCATAAATATTTATTGAAAGAAGCAATACATAAGAATTAATCAGGTATTTCATTCTACTGCACTGCCAGGATACACTTTATTCAAAGCAATGTACCATAATACAGTTTGTGGGCATAGATGTAATGATACATAAAAATTAAAGCAGAAGTTTTCATACATATTAATGAAGAACATTCTAGCTTTAATTGTCAAAGTATACATATAAGTTCTATATACAAAAGTGTAACTGACATATTCAACCTGCTACAGTATTAATTCTACAATGTAGGTGAGTGGTCTGTTGTAACATGAAAGGAACTGGTAGTGCAGGCTGAAATGATTACATCATGGCGAGATAAACAGGAAAGTATAAAAGTAAACCAATCTAGCCTGCCCTTTTAGTGAACTTAGCTTCCTTTCCATTCATTGCTTAAATTTCCTCCTTTATCTACCTTTTCCATTCCCCTTAATGCAATCTTGAATTCTGTTCCCAACACCCATTTAGGTAGTCCATTCCATTGGTCAAGAACCCTCTTGATGAAGCATTTTCACAGATCCAGTGAGTAATTAGCTCCTGAGCCCTCCCCCCATTTCACTACTTCCTTTTGTATTTATGGTAACCTCTTCCATAAGCTTGTGCAACAATATTATGTCCCTTGTATCTTCTAGTGAGATGAAACCTATCTCCTCTAATTTCTGGTCATGATGCAAATCACATGAACCGCAAATACAAAATAGGCAAATACAACAAGCCAGTCCAGGAATAATAAAACTAATTTAATACGTTCTAGCACCTGGGCATATGCTGCCTTCAGTGGATTATAAAAAAACTCATACAAATCACACCTTTTATACAATTCTTACTTCAATTAAGCAATTAATTAAACAATTCAATCAAATTAAAACTTTCCAATTATAGGAAATATTCAAGCTATCAGGATTTAAAGTGGCAAACTTTAAAACAAGCAAAGTTTCTTTATATAGAAGCTTGCTTTTAACATCATAGTAATTACTTTTTTCTATATGCTCTACAATAGTGCCCGTAAACCTTCTGGGTTCCCGTTATGATATTTTAAGAAATGTGCAACCGGGCTTTCATATTTACAATTTTTTATATCTCTAACGTTCTTGTAAGAGAGACTTGAAAGCCCTTTTGCTTCCCCCTATATAGAACTTGTTACACGGGCACTTCAATGCATGTACAACACATTCAGTAGTGCAACAAAAATGTGATAAAACTTGGAATTTTCACCCATTAATATACTGAAAGCTCAATGTTACATATTGACAAGAAATACGCTTTCCACAATTATTAAAGTCATGGCCTGACCATGGACATTACTCCAGAAATATTGCTTCATTGTTTTTTGAAATTACCCCCTCAGGGTACACCCCACGTTCTGTTTATTTCTGCTTTTGCTGGTGGTCCAGTCTACACGTAATTCATAATTCCAAGTCATTTTCTTGCTGCCATCACTTCCACTCCACTCAACTGATACTTCACCCAAAGTATGTAGTGGCTCAAGTGCTGTACTTTGCCCCAGGCTTTAACACTGCACTCTTATGTAGCCACATTTGCCTTCTTTTCTTGTTCAGTTTTTAGCTGTTCTTCAAAAGAGCCATGAGTATTATATTAACCAATAAAAAATGTTGGTGTATCGGTGCACTTTCGTCAATGAATAAACCAAAAAAGATTACACAAAACTTCAAAAATGAAGATAGAAGGTTTAGCACTTTCGTTCCAACTTTTATTAACCAGGAACTTCTTCAGTTATGAGTATTATATTCCCTACCCATTTCAGTAGTGTGGTCACTCCTCAGTTTGGCTCTAGTAACATAATTCAACTGACTCCTCCATCTCAGTATTATCCAAAACCCTGAAGTTCAACAACAATTGGATCTGTCCTTTATATTCTATATCTATACAGGAGGAGTGCAGAGTACCTGTAATCACAACTTCACAGGTAAAAGCAGCACTCTAAAGCCAAAAACACAGCATCCATGGGACTAGACAACGTCCCAGGCTGCATTTTACATGAACCTCAGAACAAACTGGCTCCCCACCTAAGCACCATGTTTAATCATAGCCTCACGTCAGGCTTTGTGCCCACTGAATGGTGCACAGCAACAGTTATCCCACTCTACAAAGGGAGAGCCACCACTGATACTGGGAACTATTACCCTATTAGCCTGATGAGCCTGGTCTGCAAGGCCATGGAACGCATCATCATGGAATTCATAAATAAAGACATTGGTAATCTCCAAACTCTGGACCCCACCCAGTTTGGGTTTGTGAAAGGCAGAGCTTGCCTCCTGAATCTGGTCAACTTCTTTGAGGCAGTCACCAAAGCCGTAGATGAGGGTAAGGTGGTTCACACAGCCTATCTTTACCTCGCCAAGGCTATCGACACCATCCCTCATTCTGGAATTATAGCTAAACTCACTAAACTAGGTATAAATCCCTATGTCCAAGATGGGTTGCCATCTGGCTCACTGACAGAACCCACACTATAAAAGTTGCAGACTCTAAATCTGACTTCAAACCAGTGACAAGTGGAGTACCACAGGGTTCAGTCCTGGGACCTGTCCTGTTTAGTATCTACTTCACTGAAGTACAGGCTAACACGGAAGGCCTCTGGCTAATGAAGTTCACAGATGACTGCAAACTAGGAGCTATAGTTGAGTCCCCAAATGATGTGGACATCCTACAGAAGGGCCTCACTGAGACAGATGCCTGGTGTCAGTGCCATGGCCTCAAGCTCAATTCCAAAAAGTGCATTGTTATCCCCTTTGGTAAAAACTCTGTACCCATGAACTACCACATAGGCGGCAGTCTTCTTAACACCGAATGTGTGATAAGAGACCTTGGGACCCAGGTGGACAGTAATCTCTCCTTTGATAATCACATTGCCACAGTAGTCAGGAAATCCTTCTACATGGCACACCTCATCACAAAAGGGTTCTCATCCATGAAAAAAGAGGTCATTGTTCCCCTCTATTCGACACTCATTAGACCCATTATAGAGTACAACGCCCCTTTTGGAATGTACCTCACAAGAATCTGCAGCAGCTGGAAAGGCCACAGAAGTACCTCACAAAGAGAATTACTGGCATCAAACAGATGCCCTACATTGATTGTCTCAAAAAACTCCAGCTTTACTCTAGCATATCACCTACTCTGAGGTGATCTCTGCCTAACATATAAAACTATGTCAAACCCAGAGCAGTTGGACATGCTACACCTAAAGAAATCCCAATCCCTCCGAGCTAAATGCTCTAGGGACCTAAACCTTGTCACCACAATAAACAGGACTTGCTGGAGGGATAGAGTCCTGTCCCAGAGACTTCCCATACTCTGGAACAAGCTACCCATCTATGTCAAGCAAAGTTCCTCATTAACATTCTTCAAGAAAAATCTTGATGAGTGGATGGGAAATAGGAACTACACCCCGGGGGTCACTTCTGTGGCTCTGCTCGACAGTTGCACAGGAAATTAATTTTCTTGGGTTGGCATAAGCCAGGCAGCTTTGTTGACTAGGCTTACTTAGGCTGTTGGGCCAATAGCCTAGTACCTACCTATGAACCTATATCTTAGCTTTTGCTATGTAAGCAATAGAACAGCATGATCAGTGTTGATTAGCTGTACCAATCATCTATGACCACGATACCTTAGTTAGGACCACATCCACAATTCTATCTCTTCTAGTATAATCTCACAGCAACTCATTGAGTCCCACATTATCCAAAAACCTTAACCAACCTGCACTCCCTTTCTACCCTGGGGATTGGGATCTCCCAATCTGCCCACAGGTTCAGATCTCTCATGAGTATAACTCTCCAGCTACGTTTACCCCACTGCTATATGTCCTCTCCTCCCTTTATATTTCTGACAGGGGGTAGTGGTTTACATTACTGACACCAGTACCTTTTGTTCCTTCTTCTTCCTTTATCATAAGGCATCTGCCCTAGTCTATGACACTCATCACTTTTTCCTTCCTTCATGGAAGGGTGGTTTTCTTCCTTCTTTCTACCCTCACATTTAATGCCCTCTCTTATGTAATTACTGTTGTCCCACCATCTTTCTTCTCGGTGTCATTTCAAAACAATATACACCTTGGCACTTCACCCACCTCCATGTTTCAGTTTCTCATTGCTTGTGGCTTCCCCACCTTACCTTTCAAACTTATTACACTATTTAAGCTGTATGGATTTCAAATCTGGCTACACCCAAAAAAATAAGTGAAGTTTGCATTTTGAGATGCATAGATTCATACTAGGCTAACTGCTCTTGCAAGCCATTTTAAGCCTAGACAATTATCCCTTGTGAGACTCAAACCCTGCACCTTGTGTTTGTAAGGCAAACACCTCAACCATTAGGACACCCTCCATTAATCTATGAATCTATGAAGCTATGATTTTTCATGTACAGTGACATTGAACAGACAAAAAGATTTTGCTGTATACAATTACTCAGAGTCTTGTATAGATGAGTCAATAGCAGATTTACTTTCAAAAGGGATGACATTTGTACAAGCTAGAAGGTTTAATGTCGTTGATACAGTTATTGACTTGAAAATTTACCTGAGAAAGTTGAATTTAATGTTATTGTATGAGCATGTTCAAACCATTTGGCCTAATTTTAGTTATAACAACAGCAAGAGATAGATTATGTTAGCTCAGTGATTATACAAGTATATGTGGTGCGGTAATGGGTGTGTCTTTTAGGGATTCTGATACTATACTTGATTTTCTTGCCTGGCTGTGCTCTCTGGGTAATGTCGCTCTTTTAAATTTGGTGATCTGCATCTGTTACTTGGGTAAAATGGCTATATCACTGTAAATCTCTGACTCTTCACAGTAGGTACTCCAAGAATTGTTAAGGTGTCATTCAGTTTAAGACAATTGAGGATCTGCAGGGAACTTCTGATGTTAGAAAAACAGATCAGAGGTACAAAAAAACAAATACAAATGGCAATGTGATGATGATAAATAAAAAAAAATAAAGATAAAAAAAGTGTGATATTTAAGCTCATTGAACACAATCAAATCTATTTTACAAAACAAAAAAGATCATGACAACATCACTAAGGAGGTCAGAGTTGACCAACCATCAAGACTGAAAGGAAGCAAGGAGAAGATGGTGGAAGCAATGAAAGGAGAAGTAATCCAGATGGCAATACATAACGTGGAACCAGAAATTACAGTTGTGTAAGTAAACCTACCATAACAGTATGTGTTTGAACGATCACTACTACAGTAGTTTTAGCTATATAGGTTATATCCTGCTAAGGATATAGCAGACAGCCACCTTCCAAAGCTTCAGGGCACTTTTCACACACCCAAACTGACAGCTCAAGCTGAGCCGATCAAAACACAAGTTTGGGTACCAAGCTCTTCAGAGTTTTCCTGCCAATAGAGAGAGGGAAGCTGAGCCATGAAAGGACAATGCTAAGAAGAACAAAAAATAAATAACCACACTTTGGCATAAACAACACACCAAAAATAGGGGGGGGGTGGGGGGAGTGAGCAGCAACTGCAGCAGTGAGCATTCAAACATCTACTGTTATGGCAAGTGTCCTTACGCAACTGCACTATGTTCATCATATTGATCACTGCTGCAATAGCCTTAGCTTTATGGGTAGATTGTGAATCTCTTCCTGCTCTACTCCTACTTAATATTATGTCCTTTTACATTAACATCCTTTCCTCAGCTACCTTCTCTTTCTCCTTTCTACTCCCAACATTTTTGTATTATATCTTATTCCTCTCATGTTACCAATAATCTGTATTATCTTACTGTTTTTCTCTCCCTGTTACATTAACTTCCTTTTCTCTGATACCTTTTTCTTTTTCCCTTCCACTTCCAATGGTTTCTCATTATATCTTACATACTAGTTCCTCTTCATGTTATCCGTGATCCATATTATCTTACTCTTATCTGTCCCCTCCAATAATGTCTGTTGGTATAGTAATACTACTTTTACGTAAATAATCAATCTACACTTTTTGTAACTAGTTGATGTATACTTTATTATTATATCCTGTCTAAGACTTCTGTTAGTAATTATGTATTTTTGGAGCTTTTCTCACCTGACCTCTGCTGAAAATGGGCTCCTTGGACCCCAGTCAGACTATCCTAGTAAATAAATGTCAAATAAGTAAATAAATAAATAAATTACCCTTGCTCACTACTTTTGGGAGGTGTAAGAAGAGTCCAAGAGTCCCTAGACAATGGTCCATGCAAACTCTGAGCTAGGCCTTGATAAGGAAAAAGGCTTAGTGTGCTTTGCAAAAGTATGTACAGAGGACCAAGTTGCAGCTCCTAGAATACTTCTAGAATCCAGTCCTTTCCAAAAAGCCATAGATGAAGCCAAAGCCCTGATAGAGTAGGCCTTGAGGGCCCTGATCTTACCTGAAATACTTTTTTGTGGTGAGTATAACAAAAGGTAATAGCCTTAGACAATCATTTGGAAATAGTCTGTTTTGACAAAGTCTGTCCCTCCTACTTAACTTCACAAGAAATGAACAAGTGATCTGAAGATCTGAATGATTTAGGTCTATCAAGATAATTCCTGAGTTGTCTGTGGACACCCATGGAATGGAGTATCCTTTCTCCCTCATTTTCTGGTTCAGTAAAGAAAATGGGGAGATGAATAGTTTGGATTGCAGTAAACTTGGATACCACTTTAGGTATAAAAGAAGGATTAGTTCTCCAAGAAACCATGCCCCTCTAGAAAATGAGATAGGGTTGACACACCTTAAGAGCTTGCAACTCACATTACTGTATTGTAGACGTCAGAGCAATCTGTAAAACTGTTTCCATGTTAAGAACCTCAAGCCAGCCAGATAAGCTGGTTCAAATGGAGCATGTTTTAGCTTTTCTATCACAAAATTAAGATCCCAGGGAGGTGCCACCAATTTTCATGGAGGTCCCTTATGAAACCCCCCTCTCAAAAACATTTTGACATGAAATGCCTTGAATGAGGAGGATCCATGGGCAGAAGTGCTGAAATAGACAATAAATGATCCTTGATAGAGGAGTTAGAAAAGCCATAGGATAATACACACAAATATTGTAAAAACAGAGAACAACTAGACCTGTTGTTCACACAAAGTAGAAAACCTCTTACATTTGCTAATATATAATTTTATAGTAGCAGGCTTTCGTGCTCCATTAGTACATGAATCCTGTCCTCAGTTAACAGGTGCCTAAAAGGAATTAAGACCCAATATTCCAGGCAGTCAACTGAAAATGATTGCTGTGTGTGTATCAAACACCCATGTTCTTGTGTGAGTAAATCCAGTCTGTGAGGAAGCTTGTGGTAATTATCCTTAACTATTTTTAAAAGATTGGAGAACCATGGCTGCCTGACTCAGAAGGGAGCTCCCTCCAGTGATCTTGATGGATTCTTTATGAGTCTTTAGAAGTACCCTGGATATTGGTAGAATTGGTAGAAAATCATACAGGAACATTCCTGTCCAAGGAAAAAAAGGCATCTGTCTTCAAGGCCTTCTTGCATGGAGCCCTTGAACAGAATCTTGTCAGCTGGTTATTCAGAGAGGAGGCAAAGGGGTCTGCATGAGGAACTCCCTACAGGTGTATCAAATCTTGGAAGGACCCCTGATCATCTTTCCATTCATAAGGCTCTTCCCTTGTCATGCTAAGCTTGTCTGCCATACAATTTTGCTCTGACAGAATGTAAGATGCCTGTACAGTGAGATTGTGCCATGAAGCTATAGCTCAAACTAACATGGCTAGTCTGCAGAGGTGGTACAGCCTAGTCCCCTCTTACCTTGCTGATGTAGCACATGACCTTGGTATTGTCTGTAGCACCCTGAAGAGATCCAGTGGACCAAGTATGATTTAGAGAGTTGCATGCCTTTACCAGAGAAAGCATCACTTTTATATTTATGTGTTTGCATCTGTCCTTGGCATCCAACATGCTTTGCTCTTTTATCCCTCCTGAAAAGTCTCACCAAGAAAAGTCCAATGCATCTGTGTTGACTGATTGCTTTGGGATAGGGAGGGAAAAGGGGATAACTGGATTCATGGCTATCTGTTATCTCCACCAAATGTCTGGATTTAGAGATATCTGTTGTCTCCACCAAATTATTTCTCTTTTGACAAACCCCAGTACTGGGATCTGTAAAGACAAGAAGTGTTAGTAATGGGATCAAAGACCATTCAGATACCATTGTGCCTTTCTCATGTGGAGTCTTACCAGGGATATCATGAGAATCATAGAAGACACGTGACTCAAAATCTTGAGATATTCCCTCACAGTGACTGAAGCTTGAGTGGAAAAGCCTAGAAATAGATCTAGATATAGATCTGTTTTTTTTGTCCCCTGTGGATGAAAAGCCCTTTGAACTGTGGGGTCTAGCTGACATCCCAGAAACACAATCTTGTGAGGAGGAGTCAAGAAAGACTTTTGAATGTTCTCTTGGGATCCCAGCTTGTATAAGAGATGTTTCACCCAAGAGAAAGATTCCTGACATTTTGAAAAAGACTCTACAAAGATAAGCAAGTTGCCTAGATATGGAAAAATGTAGATACCCTGTAGCCTGCAATGAGCTACAGCTGGAGTTAGACACTTTGTGGGCATTCTTGGTGCAATGGATAGTCCAAAGGGTAAGGCAGAGAACTGATAATGTGATCCAGACACACAAAACCCTAAGAAACATCTTAAGTCTGGATTAATAGGACTATGATGATAAGCATCTTTTTAAATATAGTATTACCAGGAAACTTGAATGAGGCAGATGCAGCAACAATTTCTGAAGTGTCATCATTTTGTATTTAGGCACTATCACAAACAGGTTTTGGAAAGGAAGATCCAGAACTGGTCTCCAAGCATCTTTTTGCTTTAGCACTAAAACATCCTCAAATAAAACACATTCCCATCTTGGAAGGGGAAGTGGTTGTATCGGTCCCTGGGACAGCATGTAATGAAGAACATACTGAAACAAAACAGATTGGTATGGAGGATGTAGAATTAACCCCTGGAAAGGAAGAATTTCATCCCACTTCCATCTGTAATTTTAATTATCTTCAGAACCCATTTGTCTGAAACTACTGTTGACAAAGAAAAAAGTGGAGATTCAGACTTTCTGGAAGAAAAAAGGGGCTGCTAGGGTGGGAAGAGGAACAAAGTCTCTTAAATAGATATTCTGACTCATTGCACTGTCCTTGGTTTTAGGAGTTTCTAGAATTCTTGTTGTAATCCCCTTACAATTTTTCGTAAAAATCTGTTTACCTGCACTTTGTTGAGACTGTTATATTGTTTTGTACCAAAACTGAATGGCGTGTTAAAGAGAGAAGATTTGGCTAACCCCTGGTCCATAGTGACTATAGGTGCTGCACCAGACGGACCCAAGGTAAAAGATGAGTGGTCTGAGGTACAGCTACTAGCCATAGCAGAGTCACCCATCTGAGGCTGAGGCAAACTGCTAGCCTCTTGTCATGGCAAAGGCTGTTTCCTTAACTTTTTCTTTCTGTGGCTGGAAGAGGGAAAAAAAAACAAAGCAACAAATGCAGGTAAAATCAAAATTTTTTTAAAAGTCACTTTTTTCACAGACAAACATAATAGAAAGCACTTTAAAACACCTTGCCAGCCCTACAAAGTAAAATAAACACAATTTCTCCCTTTTAATATGACAGGAAAAAAGAGCTTTCTAATTTAAAAGTACAGTATACTCTTGAGACAGTGCATTGAAATTTCTACCTTTAAAATAACTTTCCCTGAAGAAGAAAGTACCAGTAATAAACATAATTATTAAATGGAATGTTTTTCCCCAAAGGGAGCTTATCTAACCATCAAAGGAACAGCTCAAGCCAACTGTGTAGCTTTGAAAGCCGCAGAAGAGCCTACTGTTCAGCAAAAGTAAAGCTCTGAAGGGCTTGGCACCCAAACTTGTCTTTTAGTTAGCTCAGCTTGAGCTGTTTGACAGTATGGATGCATGGAAGGTACCCTGAAGCTTTAGAAGCTGGCTGGTGTTATATCCCTGGCAGGATATAACCCATATAGCTAAGACTACTGCAGCAGTGATCAATATGATGAGCATATAATTATTTCAATCAAAACTATATTGGCAGAAATGGTAGAATGGCCAAAAGAAGCTGTAACTGAATGCTAGCTGAAATGACAAAGAACATATACAGCATGTTAAGAGAACAACAGTACTTAGAACACAGCACAGAGAACAGAAATAATAAATAATCCTGGATGAGACCAGTTTAGTGATATATGGCAATGCTTCAGAAAGAAATAAGAGAAAGGGTTTCAGTACTGAAAAGCTACAACATAATGGTGAGATACAAAATGCATGTGCTGGTTTATTTCCAAAGGCTAAACAAACTGAAAGAGCATAAAGAAGAATACTGTATGCTTCGGACACATTGTGTTATGTAGGTTGTTTGTATTTTCACAATGGGAGTAATGTCCACAGTTATTCATATTTCATACAGCAAAATGTTTCTCACCATTTTCTTTGTGCCATTTGTTTTGGCAATTGTTGTCTCTCTCACTGTCTACCAAACATCAAGCCACATCTTGGTAAACTAGCCCACTTGTTGCCCCTTCACCAGGGGTGAGCCAACTAGAATGGACACCTCATTTAGACAGCCATACATTTTTTTTATTGATTTACCTTTAACTCCATGAGGCACATCCAGTGTCACACTCCAGGGTCTGGAATATAGTGGGCATCAACTAGGATGTGTCACTCACTATCATAAGTGACATAACCTTCTAAACATTGCCCTACACCCCCCTCCCCAGAATTCAGAACTCCCATGTGATATCAAGTCTCCAATGGGGATTCTACCATGGGATCTTGTGGCCAAAACATGACATCCTCCGTAAAGACAAGTGAGCCAGTGATGCTGTATTATTCCACCCGTCCCAACACCATGGGATCTTGTGACCAAAACATGACATCCTCCCAAAAGACAGGTGAGCCAGTGGTAATGCATCACTCCAGACCTCCCAACATCATCTGCAGCAGCGGCCAAAGCCACTAAACAAACTCAGGTCACCTGGGTCACAGTCAAGGCTTTATCATCAGTCTATGTCAAAAGAATTAGCACCATTTTCCTCATATGTAAATTACAAGTTTTATGGAAAATTTGCTGCTTGAAGATACATTTGAAATCATTACGTGATTTCCAAGCTTTTATTCCTTCTTAGACAAAAATAACCTGTACTCTTGTGTCTTTCTGGAATGAAAAGGTATTGGAAGCAATATGAATATAAATGAGGTAGAGAGAGAGATACAAAGTACAACTCTGTATCTCATCAGTAACGTATATCTGTGTATTTGGAATGTTTCCTGTCATAGCATAGAATGCAATAAATATGATTAAATTAATTATTTGTGGTACAACATTGTATATTCCTCTGCAAATCTCAAAAAATGAAAATAAGAAGCATAAAAAAATGTAAAATAAAATATAAGACCCACTTAAAAAAGGCATTTTTGTGGGTGAGCATTCCTCCTACACCATCACAGCCATCTACTTTAATATATTAACTTCATGGTCATTCAAATGTGGAGAAAGCATATTTTTGTAAGTTTTGACATCTGTACTGTGCATGTTGCTTACAAAGTTCACAGATGTATGTATAAATAAATAGCAAATGTCCTGAAAGGGATAGCTTTATATTGTCATGGGTTATTTCTAAAACAGTCTTAAGGAGCAACCGCATAGAGCACACTGCCAGAGACATATGTAATGTGAAAGTCAGTAGAAGGCTTCAGGGATGCCTGATAAAAGAAAAAAGATGGACAGAGAAAGTGGTATCAGGGTTAGCTGCAATGTTTAGGTAGGATCAATAGACTGTAGCCCCCCCAGTCATCTTTGTAAGTTTGTATGCTTTGTGCCCCCTGACATCTCAGATGCTCAGGTAAGAGCTGCCCTCTCCAAAGCAAAAAACACAGCATCAATGGGACCAGACAGTGTCCCGGGCTGCATCCTACATGAACTCCAAGAAGAGCTAAACCCAGACATAAAACTACTGTTCAATCTCAGCCTTACTACAGGATATGTACCCAAAGAGTGGCGTACAGCAACAGTGGTCCCTCTCCACAAAGGTGGTGCCACAACGGATCCTGGAAACTATCGCCCCATAAGCCTGACTGGCTTGGTCTGCAAAGCTATGGAAAGGATCATCATGGACCTCATAAATAAAGATATTGGGGACCTACAGACACTGGATCCTACCCAGTTCGGCTTTGTTAAGAGCAGATCCTGCCTCTTAAACCTGGTCGATTTCTTTGAAACAGTCACCAAGGCCATTGACGAGGGGAAGGTGGTCCACACAGCCTACCTGGACCTCGAAAAAGCCTTCGATACAATACCCCACTCGGGCATTATAGATAAGCTCACCAGCTTAAATATAAACCCCTATGTCACTAGATGGGTTGCAAACTGGCTCAAGGACAGAACCCACATGGTTAGAATTGCTGGAGCCATGTCAGACTCCAAACCAGTTACAAGTGGCATCCCGCAAGGCTCAGTCCTGGGACCTATCTTGTTTGGTATATATTTCTTGGAGGTAAAGGCCAACACGGAAGGACTGTGGCTGACCAAGTTCGCAGATGACTGCAAACTGGGTGCCATAATCGACTCTCCAGCCAACATAAGCATCCTCCAAAAGGGCCTCATAGAAACAGACAACTGGTGCCAGAGCCATGGCCTCAAGCTAAACACCAAAAAGTGTATAGTCATCCCCTTTGGCAAAAACAAAGTGCCCACAAATTACCACATAGGTGGTAATCCATTAAGTACAGAAGAAGTAATTAGGGACCTGGGGACCCAAGTTGATAGCAATCTCTCATTTGACAACCACGTGGCCAAAGTGGTTAGAAAAACATTTAATATAGCCCATCTAATCATGAAGGGATTCACATCTAGATCAGGGGAGGTCATCGTGCCTCTTTACTCATCCCTCATCAGGCCCATAATTGAGTACAATGCCCCTTTTGGGATGTACCTTACCAGACACCTGCAGCAACTGGAAAGACCCCAAAAGTACCTCACCAAGAGGATCAAAGGGCTCAAACAGATGGCATATGCTGCCCGGTTAAAGAAACTCCAGCTCTACTCAGTGGCATACCGCCTGCTCAGAGGCAATCTGTGCCTGACGTATAAAGCCATGTCCAACCCCGAATTACAGGACATGCTGCACCTCAGAAAATCCAAATCTCATCGAGCTACATGCTCGAGAGACTTGAACCTCAGCACTGAAATAAATAGGACATGCTGGAGGGACAGATTCATAACCCAGAGGCTCCCTTCACTCTGGAATAAAATCCCAGTCCAGCTTAGGCAGAGTCCCTCAATGACTCTCTTCAAGAGGAATCTTGATGAGTGGATGGGAGATCGTAGATTTACCCCGGGTATTACTTCTGTGTCACTGTTAGACAGAGGCACAGTATACTAACCTCAAAAAAGGGCATAGCAAAATTAATTTAAAATGGGTGGCGAAAGCCAAACACACTCTGGCTAGGCTTATAAATGCCCTAGGGCAGATAGCCTAGTATGAACCTATGAACCTATGAACCTATGTAATGCAAATGTGTGAAGAGTATGATGTGAATACAAAATATCACAGTTGCCTTTGATATGAAAATCATTTGTGGCTGATATTGCCTTAGGAGAAACAGAAATAAAGAGTAGATACATGAGAACTATAGCAACAAAAAACACTCATCAGTTAAATCAGGAGTAGCAAAGTGACAGTGAGTTAAAAAGTAATTTGCAGTTTTTATCAAGTAGCTTACTGGAATAGAGAATATTACTAAAACAAGTCAGAAACACTAGAATAATAAACATTTTAACTACCTTTTCTATGACAATGAAAAGGAGGGTAGTCATAATGGAGATTGTTACTTTCAGAAAAATGAATTCTACAATCATCATTCTAGTAAATAAAAGAGAATAACAACTGGAATCCCAACATCGACTGAGAGAACTGCATACATTTAAACAGAAACTTCCCTGTTATTTGAAATATAGACAGAAGAGGTTGCATGAGTATTATTAAAAAACATTAAAAGTAAAAATATGATGGAAATCTGCAAAATGAGGAAAGAGCAAGATTCAGCACTAAGAAAACAAATACTGAACAGTGAGATGGAAATTTTAGCATGTGAAGATGGTAAGCGAATAAAAATGAAAACATGAAGACAAAAAAATGAAAAGAATGAATGAGGAAGAAGATGGGAATCACAGTAAAGAAAACATTGAGAATTCACTTTCTGTGCCAAGAACATGGGTGGAACCAGGACCGGGTTCATATCACATAGTCGAACTTGTACAAGTTCGAACCTCATAAGTTCAAACTTGTACAAGTTCGAGGATTTAAAGGGAAATCTCCATAAGGGGAGGTATCCATTCATTCCAATGTGGTACAATGTTGGAATTGGTATATTTAAGTAGCGGGGGGTGGGGGGTGCAGGGGTGCTTGTCCCCCTGCTTACAACAGTTTATTTTGTTTTTATTTCTTCTTTTTTTTTATCACTAGTCGAAGTTTTGTAACTTCAAACAGAATGGTTCGAACATTCATATGTAGTCCTTTATATGGTTTGAAAAACAATGAGCATTTCATACACATTTTGACTAGTCGTAGTGCAATGACTTAAATGTGAATGCTGTGCATCTGAGTATGAATGTGTCCAAATAAGACTGAATAAGAGAGGGCAACTGTGTGAAAGTATGAAGTCATGTGAGCCTGAGCACAGAGTGACATGCAAGCAAATATGATTCAGTGCAAGACTGCAAGAGTGTGACTGCGCACTTGTGCAAGCATGAATACATCAATCAAATGCATGCATGCAAGAATGTGGCAGGCTAAAAGAGGAAAATCACTAGTACATCTGGATATAAACAGCCTGAAATTCATAGAAGTGGGCTCCAGGAAGAGTAATGTAAGGTTTTGATGAATAAATAAAGGATTAGCAGCCACCAGTGAATGCTGATGCCTGCACGGTACAATTTACAGAGACAGGTGCTGTCACCATAAAAAATCACTACAGCAGTAAGACATTTTAGGAGGATGAAATAATCAATTGATGTGATTTCCTAGAGAGCATATTCACCATGGTGGGTGTACATAAGATCCTATAACACCAGAAACACAATGAGTTTTTATTCCAAAGGTGTATTGCTGCAGCATGGCCCAGCTACAGGCATGCAGAGCAGCTGAACTGAAGAGGTGCCGCAGAGTATAACACATAAACACAGGTGTCCTAAACAGGTGTTACTTTATGCACATGCATAAACCATGCATACATACTCAGGAAACCACAAAAAAGTATGTACAAAGCCTAGAAACTCTGGAATGAGATTAACAGGCAATGACACCATTCAGTGTCCAGTCCCATGATTATGATGACTATGTTCTGTGACACCTGTATCATGTACAACACACACATATATAGGACATGCCAAATAGCAAACATCCATGTAAAAACATCAGCACACACATAGCATAAGTGTGAGCCCAACCAGCAATATACACTGAAATTGAACACATACTAGAAGAAAACATATTAGATTACTAGGCAAATGTCCAGTGATGTGCTACAGGGTAATAGCAACTATACATTCTATGACTTTTGTTGATCCTGTTGAGCATGAAACAATGGAGTTTTTCATGGGTGGTTTATGTGATGAAGGCCCTCATGTCACTGAATAGCCAGTATGGCACAGTGGACAACTGCTGTTATCTGCTCAGGAATTAAAAATTCTAACATGTGATAAGGATGCACCTGTGGAAGTTCCAACATGTTACACACCCTGTGGTGTCATCCCTCCATCCTGTTCTTCATATGTGGTAGCCTTAAGGTGGCCTCAAGGTATACCGTCCACTCTAGGAGAGGGAGACATGGTTATTTGGTAGTCAACCTTCCACGTATCCACTTTGCCACACTATGGGAATAGGTCAACCCCTCCAATTATAAATGGATTCACCTTCTAGGCATACCTTAATGCTGCCATTACCAAACTCACCTGAAATTTACCTTACAGGTGGGAGGTTAAGTGAGGCCAGACAACAAATCTGCTAAGTAACCTTTGCATTATGCCAGTATACAGCTGTCAAGACATCCTGCAGTCTATGGGATCTCGTTCTATGGGAAAGATGGAGTAGGCAACCCTTATGTATAGACTACAGGAATGCAGTGTTTATTTATTTGAATGTGGGGTTAGTGCTCAGAGGGTGTGTTGGCCACAAGATGACGTGCAGCTCAGACACATAATCGTGCAGCTTCTGAAATATTACATGATAGCAGTTTGTATCATACTTGTGCATTTTTGAGAGCAGCAAGTTGCGAGAAAAACATACTTCAAAGCAGACAGAACAGGAGGAATGAGAGCAATTTCTGGAAATTCCATTCTTAACAAATCATAGTACTTCCTGAAGGACTGACAGCACCTATCTCTGTAAACTGCAGGTTGCAGGCATCAGAATACCCTTGTTTCCACTTAAACTATTAATTAATTTTAGAAACAGTTTCACAGAAAGAGAATCCTTCAAAAGTACTGACTGAAGCCACATTTTCTCCAGAATGTGTATCAGATTATCTATGGAGACAATACATAATCTGTCCCTTCATAATAATTTTTGCTGTGAACAGAATCCTTCACAATCATGTTAAAGTTCAAACTCTTGAATCTTTTGAGAAAATAATCAATCACTAATTCTTTTACTAGAAACAGCCACACAGGAAGGGTCAAGAGCACGCACTAAATCCTGAGAGAAACCTGATAAATTACACTTATAAAGAGTAGCCGAGACAAGAAAAATGTTTAAGCTTCTGCTTCTTTTTGGATGAATTTCTGGAGAAACATATCCATTTTTGCCAATAAAAACCTCCCTCATGATGAGCGCAGGTTTCTGACTAGGCAGTGTGGCATTCTCTGCCCCTTCTCCCAGGACTAACAAGAATGTCTCTGCCTTGCTTGCCAAGGGCACAACAACAGCCACAGATGTATCTAACTTCTGGTCCAATGTGGCTGTGGGGACTGCAACAGCAAGATCCACAGGAAAAAGAAAAGGGGTTTGAAGAACCAGTTTTGACCTCAGCTGAGTCATCCACCTGCAGCTGAGAGATTTTAGCAACCTGCTGTGGGGGCAAAGGGCGTTTAACAATTTTTTCCATTTTGTGGTGGAAAGAAGGAGGAACTGACAAACTGGTAGGTTGTTCCATGGTTAAGCAGAAAAAGGTCAAAGATGTTGTAAATAAAAGAACTTGGTAATTTATTTATGAAAATAAAACAAACCTAAAAATGTGTTGCTGTTCTTTCTATTTATACTCTGGTCTAAAAGAGTGTTCTGTGCAAAATTGGATGCCATAGCTTCCAAATTCAGAGAATCAATGCCCCCTCTATGGGAACTATTTTCTATCAAAGAATTTTGTGTCACTTCCAACAAATTAACTTCACAAATCAGTCACTTTCCAAAATATTGCTGTTAACTAGGGGATTGAAATGACGTAGTTCCCTCTTTTCTGTGACTTCTTTTATTATTTTGTTGATTGACTCTAACGGGTATGCCCTTTTCAGAAACATATTTTTCAAATGAATACATTCCAACTCAAAATCTTCATCCCTCGACACCATCCGAGCAGCTCTTGCCAATTAGACTTTAACCACTGATCTCTTTTGGTGCTCGGTGAGTGAGCTACTATAATGAAGAAAAGAGTTGGAATAAGTCTTTTTTCTATAAATAGTTGTGGCATACGTCCCATTGGTTTCATCCTTAAAAAGATGAACATCCAAATAATCCATGTGGTTAACATTAACAACCCAACTGAAGTGTAATAAGGTGGTAGTAGTGTTTATATATTGTAAACATTGTTCAAGTAATTCCGGGGGACCTTTCCATATTAAACTGATGTCATCTTGGAACCTGTGATACATTTTGATATGGGAACAATAGTCTGACTGGAATACAAACTCTCTCTCCCAGTATGCCATGACTTTGTTGACAAAAGCCCCACCACAAGCTGAACCAATGGCAACACCTTTTGTTTTCAAAAAATATGTGTTGTCAAACATAAAAAAATGATTGGTTAATACAATTTCCAATAATTCCAAGATGAGATTAACTTTATCTTGGTGAATTTTGTGCTCTAATATTTCATTAACCCAATCCAAGTCAGTGGTCTGTGGAATGACAGTATACAAATCTTTCATATCAACAGTGACCAATAGGTCCTTCTCATCAAATCCTATGTTGTTGATGAGTTCCAAAAAAGTCCAGAAGTCTTTGCATATCTGGGTTTCTTTTTTTAAACAATTTTTTCAACTCATACCCCAGGATTCATGAAGCTTGCGCCAGGCGCAGGTGTAGCGTAGGTGGAATAACGCCAAATATGGCTGTCGAGCGATTCAGGTACGATCCAATACCATGTGCACTACCGGCGTACGCCAGAACTGCACAGCCCTCAGCATAGGTATGCTAATCACCCCATACACAGTGTCGCACCATGCAAATGAAGGCAGATAGTGATTCATGAAGTGGTGCAGGTGTAGCGTAAGCCCACGGAAATGTAAACCAAAAAACATGGTTTACATTTTCCCAAACAGAACATCAGAGCTATGGAAGCGGACCAGACTCATGTATTACAAAGTTAACATATGCCAAAGGTGAAATGCACAGCCAATGGCATAAGAAAAGATGCACAACACCTAAAAAACAACATTTAATGTCATGTCCACAGTAACGCACTGTACAACCGCAGGGCATGTGTGCACAAACCAGAACATAAAGAAATTATATAAAAATGTCATAAAATCGCAATGTAATACAAATCAGGTTTACACCATAATACACAATGGTAGGCAAGGAACACCACAACCAAGGTGCAAGGGTTGCTAAGGGCCTGCGACAGTGTTCGGCGCGGTAACTATGAATTAGTAGTCAATGCCATGCAAATGAGGCAGATAATGCTGAATTGCAAATGTCCCGCCGGATGAAGGTTGTACCATACGGCGTAGCACTATAACACTGAGGAGTGGCTCAGAGGAGATACATGACAGCAGCAGAGGGGTGTGCCACCATAGCAGTAAGCACATTGGAGCAATGCAAATCTGGTCTGGCCATTGCTAAGCAAAGTTGCAGGACAGGGGTGGGGAGGAAGGTATAGAATCGTTTAGCTGAGAGCACACATGGTGCCCAAAAGTGCATGTGTACGGGGATGATAACGTGCCTGAAACCCAGTAAGCGGATGCATGCACTGCGAACAATAGCACAAACAGGAAGGTCAGGGGAAGAAAAGAAGGAAATGCAGAAGTAGGGTAATTGGAGTACTAATGAGCAATCAACACCAATCAACTCACGGCGACCAATCGACAGCAGCTGACAAGTCTGCTCGCAGAAACCTGCAAAACAGGATACGGGAGGCATTGGAATGCAAAGAAAGGAGGGGAGGCATTGGATTGCAAAGATAGGAGATCTGTCATAGCAGAGCAAAGCAAACCGACAGTAGACCGGCAATAGCACACATTACGCAAGATACGCCAGGTCTAGGAAAGTACAAATGAAAGTAGGCTGCAGGATGCATGCCAGAAAATGGTAGGTGGAACGTGCAGAAATATAAAGGGAAGGTCAAGATGTAATCCACGTCAGCCATATGTAATTCAACACCAAAGGCACCACAATAGTAGTTCCGGTAGTAAAACACATAAGATACCCTGTAGCTACAATCGTACATACACACCCTATGACATCATCTGTGTTCACAGCACAATAGTATAAAGTGTGAAAGCACCCTACACACACCTATGTATTCCCAAACACTGCACCATAGGTGTAAACACACAGGGAACTTTTAAAATGTACATGTTGGGAGCTGCCATAGCTGTGATTCATCAGCATGTGTTAAAGACTGACGGTGTTGTGGAGGATGATGCCCACAACCACCGCAGGCCCCAGAGGAGGAGAAGAGTGTTCAGACCAAGGGTAACCTACCAGGGGCCACATGATCTGGAGATAGTAGAGCATTACAGGGTGGACAGGGACATCCTACAGCAAATAGTGGAGCTGTGCTGGCCACGCCTGAGAACCAGAAACAACAGAGGGGAACCCATCCCAGTGGACATGAAGGTATGTGTAAGCTTGTGAATACTAGCCACAGGTACCTTTCAAAGGCCAACTGGAGATATAATGGGGATCTCACAGGCATCAGCATCCAGGGTACTACACCAGTTCCTGGATGCCATGTTACCACATGCCAATGAGCATATATACTGCCCCCGAACACAGGAGGAGTTGGCCAGCAATATGCGTCACTTCCACCGTGTGGCACACTACCCGGAGGTACTGGGTGCGATAGACTGCACGCACATACAAATCAAGTCACCACCTGGTGAGCATGGTAGGCGCTACATAAACCGCAAGGGATTCCACTCCATCAACTGCCAGGTCGTGTGCAATGCCCAGGGCATTGTCATGGATGTGTGTGCTGGCACCTCTGGAAGCTACCATGACTCCCATATCTGGCATGCCTCACAGCTGTATCAGGTATTTGTCAGGGGGGACATCCCACATGGCCACCTTGTGGGAGATGGTGGCTATGCACTGGAGCCATGGATGATGACTCCCATCAGATATGCACACACACCCATGCAAGAATGCCATAATGAGGCACACGCACAAACCAGAATCATCATAGACTGTGTGTTCGGGATGCTGAAAGCATGGTTCCGGTGCTTGGACACATCTGGTGGAGCCTTGCAGTACTCTCCAGGCACGTGTGCCCACATCATCATAGTATGTGCCATGCTACATAATATGATCCTGCGGAAACAGCTGCAGCAGGGACAAAATGGTGAAGGCCCTCATAGCCCACAGCAATTGCCAAGGCTATCACAGGCACAGAGGGATTCAGACCATGAACACACTGTGCCAGCTCCAGTAGGCAGACGGAGGCATGCCCAATATGTCCATGCCTTGGCAAAGAGGGAATGTATAGCACATACTCTGACAGTGTAGGCCCCTACGGACTGACACACCACTCCACCTGCATGCACAGTAAAATGGATGGCACACAAACACGACCACCTGTAAATTGCAATGTATAGGTGGCCCACTGTGTGAATCCTACATAGGCAGCCCTCAAACATTGTACACACAACAGCTATCGGAACACGGAATGTCAACACCTGAACAGTACATGCACCTATCAGCATATGGTGGTGCTGTGTGTATAGGTTCCCAGGTATATCGGTAAGTACATGGCCGATTGTCAGAGGCCATACACCAAATGGGGCAAACAGTTTCTGCTACCACCACAACATCGAGTAACCAACTGTCGCTTAGTGGAGCAGAGGCAATTGTGGGAGCACATGTGTGTAAGCACTGTTCTGCACACACTCAGCACGGAGACCCTGCTGCGTTAATGAAGGGCTCCACATAATATAATCATGGATGTTGTGTCAAGGCATGGGGTGTACCCATGACAGGTATTCGTCACCCCAGCATGCTCCACCTACGGTCGTTTGAAGGTGTAGCACAGTATCATTTGTGGCTCACTGTGATATACATACCCAATGCCGGAGCACATCCAGTAAACATCACATGGACATACCATTAACTGGACTCAGCAATATGTAAACTAACTGAGTTACCCATGCGAGTGCAGTATGGAGTAACAGCCATAGTATACTCCACATACAAAACTACATAACACGTGTACAAATCCCAGATGGCCATGTGTTAAATGCAGTGACCATCATGCATGTTACTGGTCCCACATCCTGCAAGGGATGTAACGTAATCCCGAAGGCACGAGTAATGCATGTCAGATGCAGGTCATCAGATCATATGTGTAGCACACGTTAGCAGGAATATGCATTGCCCACTGCTGGTAAGCGACATTTAAATATGACTATATGGATATGCGTGAAACAGGGATAAGCTTCACCGAATATCGCGCAGATCACGGTCAATGATGTTCAGAACTGGTGAAACCAGCATTAATCACCCGTGTACAAATAGCACCTGCTCTGAAGGGTAAAACAACCACTGCCAGGAGTAGAACACGTAATCATGTATAGAATCACCTAAGACTATTGCTAGCCAAAATGTACCTATGGTAGGGTTGCCACCTCTTCAAATGACCAATGTGGGACATACGTCAGATGTCTGCAGGCTGACACATACACCCGGCCAGTACGAAATTGAGAACTTCACTGTTTTGCCTAGATAAAAGCTCATCCTTGTAATGTTTACTTACTTATTCTGTTTCTAGAACATATAGGTGATTCAGATACAAAATAATTGTTTCATGCAACTATTACATAAACTATAGGAAATAAGTATGTTCCAAAATCTCAGGACATTTGCCATGTTTACAAATATTATGCAGGACACAACTGCCCAAAGAGGGACTGTCCCTCGCAGAGTGGAACAGCTGGTTACCCTAACCTACGGCAGGTGTGTAATGTGACAGGTACAGACACAAGCGTGCGGAGTCCAGGAAACATATAGTACACAATGAAAGGTGTAGCTTGCCTGTCACTTTCCCCGTCAGATATGTATATATATATATATATATATATATATATATATATATATATATATATATATATGTACACATATATACACATATATATAATACAGATAGAAAGGGCGATAGAGTGATATATGTTGATATATACGGATTCAGCGATATCTGCAAATATATATAGATAGGTCAACGACATTTATAACACCTCGGAGGTACAAATAAATAGGATACCACCAAGTATGGAATGTGTAACATACCAACATGCATAACCACGAGGCTGAAAGACCAAAAGAACACAGTACCGGAATAGTACAACTGCGAGTAATAGTATGATGATATGAAAGGACATTTAGTTACCGCTGCCAGTGTTGTGATCCACGTAGGTACTGTGTCAACTGAGTTTGTGAGTGCCGTAGTCTGTGTATGTGTGTGTTAAGGGTGCCGTGTGCATCCCCATGTAACTGTAATGTGTGTGTGTGTGTGTGTGTGTGTGTGTGTCCGCATCATGTGTCTGTTAGTGCCAACTCGGAGGTAGATCATTACGGTAGGTGTGGGTATAGCTAGCCGTAGGCATACGGTTACCACCTGTCCCACATTAGGAGGGACAGCCCCTCCCTGGGCAGGTGTGTCCTGACATAAATCATTACAAAGGGCAAATGTCCGGGATTGTAGGACATTAATATGTCCCATATATATAATGTAATAGTTGCATTAAATAGTTATGCCTGTATGTAAGAAACGTAAATGTTACATGCAATATGATAAGTAGCCAAAGTCCCACAATAGGTATGTATTGAGAATAACAGTATGTGCTAACCTGTGTACGACTGTGGCTATGTGTTGGCCTGTAAACACCGCTGTGCGTCCCACAAGTGTCCAACAATGGCCATATGAAAAGGTGGCAACCCATGGCAAAGAGGTTGTGTTAGCAACACAACCGCAATGACTGCAAATATCTGGGACAGAAATTAACGGGATAGCTGTCATTTAGACATATCCCTTTACATATAGCTGCAATTCCGGAGGTATGGAAGTAGCAACCTCACCTGCATACTATATAGAAACCAATTAACAATGGCCCAATGTACAATCCCATAAAATAAGTCTACTAACTGATAGCTCTTTAATTAGGGACAGGGCCCACACACATATATCTGGAATATGTAGAAATGCAAGTCCCACAAACCTGTATATGCTACATACACCCACCGACATCCCCCACACTAGAAACCATAGCAATACAGACTGTAATAACAGCATAAACATCCAGTCAGTCAATTACATCTGCAGAACCGTCAACATACCTTGTGAGAGACACAATTAAAGGTGCCATGCAAAATTGCAGCCGTTATATAATGGAACAAACAGAGATGTTACAGGTTTTGTTTACAATAGTCCGTTATCAGACTTTGGGATGACAGGTACACCCACATGTTGAACCACATACTCTAGCAGTCACACAGAATCCACGGGGGACATGAATCCAAAGTATAATTGTCTCCGTGCATGGCAATTGCAATTACACATAACAAAACACAATACAGGCCGTCTCCCCGAAGGTAGGGCAAATGGGCAATGCCCAAGTGGAGAATTCAATTATACCCCACTGTTGCCACGTAATTGGCGAATGGAGTAGTTGCACAGCTGATATGCAAGTAATTAGTCACTCATGAACACCAATTGGTGGGAGGAAACCACATGTTACAGGTATTGACGTATATAAAGATGACTTGCCAGACATTCAAACCGTATGCTCATACAAAATACCTGTTTAAGCAGTGTGAGAGAGATAGAGACGAAAGTCCGTAACGATAACAAGGTATGTAGAACACTTGGTATGTACGTTTATGTATAGCATGTTTTTTATTAATTATTTACTGCATGTATAGCCTGGTTTGCATTAATTAAAAGTGTCCGCAATGCATAAAGTGGGAAAAGGTATTTATGTAGTGATGTCTTGCTGAGCATACTAATGCATGTAGAAACTGTGCTTCCAGCAGTGGGCCACAAGGTACACATCACAGACACCACAAGGGATGCTACATGAGGGCTTTAAACAGAACAATTCCATACAACCCACCGTCAGTGGTAGGGTATGTCCAACAAGTACGTGCCATAGCAGGGGATAGTATATGTTGATATACTGTCACAGTAGGCATGTGTATGGGCATATAATGACAATGACATGTCTAAGGTGGTCCTGCTGTGCAAGTGTGCTTTGCATTATGGGATACTATGTGAAATATGTGTAATGTATAGTATTGTAGGTAGATATGTCAGATATTCTACACAGCATAACAGGCATATCATGCATACCAAAGGGATTGTCTATTGGCATGTACAATAACAGGATACATATGGCTTGTAGGCATGGGACATTGCAATAGAATGATAGCTAATCTAAATGGAAGGGCTACCAAGTAACCATGCACAAAGGACATGTAATAGCTTCACAGGTTCATAATGGGGTACTATGCAGTCTGGCAAGTCCATGTGTAAGCACAACTATAGTGTTCACACCAGTGGCACCTCTCTAGGGTAGTGTCCTGTGAACAGCAGAGCCATGTTTTACCTGCACCTCTGCACAGTACAGCCACTGCAGTGATCCCTGGCGTACATGTGTCTCCTAACCACCAAGGGAGGTATCACATGAACAGTGCTACTGAGTGTCCCTGCGTGATGTACATAGGACTCATGTTCCAAAGCATGGTGAGTGTCCAGTTTGGGAATGTAACCCTCAAGCACATCCCACTCATTGTTGCGTGTGTGCACATATCCATGAGCATGTTGCTCACAGTGGCTTTTGCTTATGTCGTGTATGTGGAGTATATCCATTAATATTGTTGTGGACATGGGCTCTGTCTGTTCAGCAGAGGTTGCCCCTGAGTATGTAGTATGCAAATGTGTACAAATGTGGTGTCTGTAGTTCAGCTGCATACTTTAACTGTTGGAGCTCAATAAACGTCATGGCGTGTTAATGGTGTGGTAAGTAAAGCTGTAGCTGTTGTGTAACGTACACCCTAAATGGGGTGGTGTACCCTTGAATGTGTGTAGAAGTTTTGAGTTCAGAGGTACAATGGGTGCCTATGTACCAGCTACACACCCAGTGCAGATAAGTATGGCCACGTAGAAGGACATCCATGCCACAGTGGCAATACGGTAACCACAGGCGTGGGTGTGACATACGTGTGTACTACAAACATGTACAATGTGACATGTATGTAGGGGACTACCACCTATGTGATAGTCAGTAGGTGAATGGTGTAATGCAAAGGTGATGTTCATGCACCTTGTCATGCAGCTTGGGGCCATGATATTCATATCAGGTATCTGTCACAGTGACACCCGTATGGATGGAGTCAGTATCAGCTGGTGGATCAATCATGGCACTTTGTATGCAGGGGTTTGTAAAGCTAGGCAGGGAAAGTCCCTCTGTGCTAGCCTGTACCTCAGGGAAGCATATACTGAACATGAGGGGCTCAATGACGGAGGACTGTGGTATGCCAAATGTAACTGAAATGCAGTAGGTACTATGGTATGCTACCCTCATTGTGTGTGTCCTGTCCATGAGCCATGTTGTATAACATCCTGAGACATAGGGTACGATGTGCAGGTGGATGTGTCTGTTGTCAATACCAGAATGGAGAACGGTGCTGAAAGGCTATGAGAGGACAATGTAGCATGTGTGGACTCCCGTAACATCATCATCTACCCTGGTAACTGTATGAAAGGAGTCCACCAGGTGTAGGGGCCATGCCCTGGCCCTAACAAGTTCAACCCGGGTGGCATCAAAGGACCGGAGTCCAACAATGTCTCTGTGAATGACGTCCTTGATGGTGTGCCCCATAGCCATGCAGAACAGTCCAGTCAGGTGTGTAGGACTATAGTCCCACTCGTGCATTGCGGTGCCACCTGTGTGGAGTGTGATAAATGTTGCTGTGTGCCATTCAGGGGCCACAATGTCTGATACAAGGCTATTACTGAATATGGTGGCCTAGTGGGGAGACATGTCATTCAGAGGTTTGTGGACATCACAGCCTGGGACTTTGGAAGGTGACGTGGGGCCAGTGTTCCAGGACATATAGAGTGCAGGTTAGTACTGTGTAGGTGTGACCGCAGGCACACCGCAATGTTCCTGCATGGATTGTGGCCCTGTAGTGAGTGAGAGGGTGTAATGTTAGCATTGAATCCATCCGCCAGCATGTTGCCAACATCACCTGGGTCTGTAATGTTCCTGACTGACTGTCGTATGTGAGAGCAGATGTGGGTGCTGCCATCGACTACTGACATACCACCATAATGCCTTGTGGTACAACCCGGAATGTGTCGTAGTAATGTGTACGTAGCTAGTCTTGGAGTATGTGATAAGGGATCCCATGGCCCTACCAAGGCTGACCAGTGAGCTACCCCACCTATTGGATTGTACACCACTGTGCAACAGCCTCCACCTGTTGTTGTACATTATGTCCATGGAACATGAACACCAGAGTGGCGTCTGTAATCTGGTGTGTACCATCATGGCTCTCTGTGGAATAGCATGATCCATGCAGTCGTGTACATGCTAATGAAGTGCACTTGGGTATGTTTCAGCATTTGTATGTGCATTGTCCATCTGCATGGATGTCATGACGTTAATAACCGCTGTCATAAGACGTCTGTAGTAGGTGTTGTACTACTCATGTACTGTGTATGCCGTGAAGGGTGTGGTGCCGGGAGGTGGCTAACAAGGTTGATTAGCATATGTTCAGAACCCACCAATGAGGGATTAACCCCAGGTGTGGAACACCAGTCACATGTTGGTAGTGGTCATGTCAAGGTTAATATAGGTCTTGGCGGTGGTGTGTATGGGTTGATCCAGCCGACTGGAGGATATGACTCATAGATGTGTGGCTATCCCAGTTAAGTGTGGGGTAGTGTCAGTCACACATCAGTAGTAGCTGTCTGAGCCCTACTGTCCAGTACACCAATAAATGAGGTCTGGTAACCGTGGGGTATGTTGTTGAATCTGTAGCTGGTTACAATGTGTATAGCCATTCCGGATACAGTTAGTTGCACGTGGAGCACCTCTGATGCATTATGCTAAGTAACTAGCCAGGATGTGTGTACAATATAGTGGGATATGGGAACACCTCAGCTGTGGGTGTGCTGGTCCAGGTATGTGCCTGAAAGGTATGGTCTGTCCATAACCTGTCATTGCATGTGTGCTCTGCAGAGCCTAGAGGCAGGTCCCAGTCACTGCAGAGATATTGGAGTGTTGCATTATAAGGTGTGCCTTGCCTGTGTGCATCACAGAAGATGATGCAAGCATTGTGTCACATGACCCCATGTCTTGCTTTCCAGTTCCCATTCTGCCGGTGACTGTTATTGGAAACTGTGCAAGACAGGCAGTATAGAAGCAGCAAGAGCCTTACATGTGATCTGTACTCCCAGGGCTGACAGGTGCAGGTCATCTGTACCAAAGCATTGGGTTTGACCAGGTCAGTCAAAGCGGGCAGATACCGGATGCCTGTGGAATGACAGCAGAAGCATAGGCAACTGTTGAAGTGAAACAGTCAGTCATTGTACAGTGGTATTGGGTCCAGATGAATGCATAATGCTCCCCAGGGCTAGGCCCACACCTTCAGAGCTACAAGACTGGTGAGCTATTGCATGTCCCTGCACACGTCATCTGTGAAGTGGCATCTCAGGGCAGTCACACTAACATGGAGAATGAAGTCACATCATACCTGGTGAGGTGTGGCATGGGTGCATAGGTTATGTTGCAGAACCAGTTACCCGACAGCAAGATGTAAGCAACTATCGCCTTGTGTAGCCTGCTGTGTGGAACTGCAGTGTGACTGCCTACAGAGTCACCTATGACTGGTGTGTTGTGTATGTTATAACACCCTATTGGCTGTATGTGATGGGCACACATGAGTCTGTGGGCTATAAGTTGGTGATGTTGTGTTCTGTGATGGGGGCTGCCTCTGGTGCCTACACAGAGTATGGAGAGGTACTGCACAAGTCGTTCTCGTATGTGTGGCCTGTGGTGGAGATCATGTGAGACTATGTGATGAGTGGGGTGTGTTGCGAATGTTACACATCCCCACATGACTGTCAGGTGCAGTCAGGGTTGGTGACAGTATTACCCCCAGCAGGGCTGCATAAGTGCATCCCCCACAGGCTGTAGTGTCGTATGTTGGGAGGTGAGCATTGAATGTGTACATGAGACAATCGCTCTATTGCCACATGTATGACATATCCATCATATAGACAGGCAATAGCACTGGTACGTGACAGTTGGACATGCCTGTATATACAACCATGTCTCACAGGATATGTAAGGTTACATGTGTACAACAGCTGTTGTACCATAAGCAAGCTGGAAATTTTAGGACAGCCAGTGTACCTGTGGGAAATGGTGTGGAATGGGTGCTATATTAATCAGTAGTTCATGCCATGCTCACAAGTTCTGAACAAGTGCCTAGCATGACCATACAATACAGATAGAGTGTTGGATAATATCAACCCACAAGTGGTGACGACAGTCATAATGGGTGGCACCGCACTATAACCCTGCTGAGTATGGTGTGCATGTCCATGAACCATTATCACTGTAGATGTTAGCAGTACAGATGTACAAGACAGTACAGATGTATGATTACAAATACCTTTGTATGTCACAGGAGTGCTCTACCAGTGGCCTGTTGACAGACTCACAACTACAAAAGGTGCCAGAGTGACATGTGCATATCACACCAGTGTCAGCTACAGTAGAACAGGGTTAATGTGTTGTACTTCACCCTCATTGTAGCCCATACCACACAGACAAATGTTAGGCATCTGTGTATGTAAGGATGTGAATGGCCATGACCTATGAGGAATAGCTGTGTCAGTGTTGTGAACAACATACAGAATGGGCTGTGTGGGTGAGTTGTGTGACATATGTGCACATTCTGATGGATGATATCAGCATTGTCACCGCTAGGTGAACATCCCTGTACCCATTAACTACCACCTAGTCTGTGGTCAACATTATGGACACTGTGTAAGGGATGGTGTTGTGCAGTACACCTCCCTGCCTTGGTGACGTCTCCAGGCCCCTTGGGTAGTCATACAAGGTGCCCATGTCATGACAGGGTACCATCCATGAGCACAGAGATCATTGGACAGGCATATACAGCACTGGGGTGACCAATATTGGATCACATATCACCTTTAAGGGGTAATGGCCATGCATGGATGAGCGATACCAGCCTTCACGATCCTCACCTCCACTATGCAGCATGCTGTCTACCTTGCATAAAGACATTTGCTACACCATGATGATGGACATGCTACATGTCCATATCCTGATCTGTATGACATACATCATGGACAGCCACCGTCCTAATACTAGGATCGCCACATGCTGGACAGATCCCTGTGCCATACATGTGACATACTCCTGCCAAACCATGCAACCCTGTCCATCACAGCTGCACATGTCATCCCAGTCATACATGGTGTGATGGCCGCATGTTAGATGTAGTATCAACTGTCCAGATCAGTAATGTGGCACTGATGCACCTCGCGGTGGCATAATGGCTGTCTGTTACAGCTAGGAAACCTTGCCTGTACATGCTATAGTTGATAACAATCCCTGTGAATGACGTCCGACTAGCCATTGTCCCATGTCTATCACATGTGCAACACAGGCGATCCGTGGCAGGATGTTGAACAGCTGTACAGTGCTGTGTAGATGTATATGGCAAAACACATGCATGTACAGGTGTCCATGCATATGTGTGCATTGTCACTGCTCAAGTCCATTAAGGCTGTGTCTGTGTTGATATGTGACATATACACAGCATCAAGGTCAACAGCATTACCGTGGACACATCCAGGCATGTGCAGATAGGTAAGAACACCAGTGCAGGCAAATAGACATGCCCACATCAAGACAGCATTCACATGGAGTATGAACACTGTAATGAGGTGACACACATATATGGTGATGATATCCAATGCATAATGGGTGTTACATGTGTGTCACACAAACACATCAGTTGTGTCAGTGTCATGATGATTTGCAAAGATAAATGTGCAGATGTACTAGATGTCATAGAAATGTATGTGCAGCAGTATCTCTGTACATCTCTGAAACTGTGACCTGTCACCATCATTATGTCTTACAGATAATGCCTTATACATGCCTTCCAGCGTACAGCCACCAGGAAGATGATGTCCTCATCCCGTACCTCCATGAGAACTACAAGGTGTTGTTCAGCCATGTGCCACAGCATGCCCAGCAGTGGGACGACCTGTGGCAGGATCTACGCAGGAGGGTGAACGATGTGGGTGGCCATAACTGTACCTACCAGCCGGTGCGCAGACACTGCATGGACTTGATACGACATGCAAAACAGCGTGCCACTGCAATCGCCAGGGAACAAGGTGAAACAGGTGGTGGGCCACCAACCCAGCCCCCACTCACACACACTGAGGAGCTACTGGCCAGTCTGGGGACACCCTCAGAACAGCATCCACACACACACTAGCTGCCATCGTGGAGGTGGGTGTTTCCCAACCAATGAGCCTGGAGTTGCCTGGTAAGTCAGTACTGCACATATGGCTATTATATCCCATTTAGTTGCATGTGTCACTGTACATTATGTAAAGTAACAACATATGCAAGGTATGTGGACACACATGCTGCATACTACACTATGCTACCCTGTGTATGCACACATGTGCATACTATATGCTATTATACAGGCGAATGTGTTAACATGTGCAGTGCACCCTGTGGCTGTCATACAGTCATGGATAATGTTCATACTGCTGTGTCACCCCTATACAGGTACCTCTGGCATGCCGCACAGACATGAGTCCATTGCAGGTGAGACTGTCATCAGTATCAGGCATGTTAAAGCATAGATCTATTTGCCATGTGGCCAGTTAACAGTTGCACACTTGATGTTCATCCAGTCATGATTTACAGGTCACATCACCCATCATTCACACAGGCCACCCATGTGCAATATATACAAACAAAGTGATACACCGACTTGAAACCACAGTAGTTGTCATTGCTACATGTGTGGTCAGCTGTGCATGCAATGGTGGAGGTGTTCTACAATGGAGGCATATGTAGTATGCATTGGAACAACATGTGTGGTACGCAAACAGTACCACACAGTGAGCTGTGATATGGGCAGCCCACAGGTGTCACCATTGTGTTATATGCCCCTGGATTGGGTGCACACATTGTGATGTGCCATCCGACATGTCCCATACATGTAGTGTTCTGGTTGCAATACTGTCACACTATCCCATGACCCATACCCCACATACCAAACATACAACCCGTTGTCTGCATAGCCATGTGGATGGTGACATATCTGACATCTATGGGTGTATGTCACATGGGAAAACACAGACATGTGAGATAGATGGCCATCACACACATTTGGCCAACACATGTGCACACATGGCCATGGGGGATGGCCAGAGACACGTAGCCACACAGTAGATGTGATGTGTATACACCCTGTTGCACATTGTCCACACATGGTCCAATTATAGCCTTAATTGACTGATTATACAGTTGATGTGGTACACTGGACATACTAAAAGCCTGAGCACAGCTAGTGGATGTGTCACTGAAGTCTGCCATATAAGATCTGTTGAACATCACGACTGTGTCATAGCATGACAGTAGTCACCTGTACAGCTTCCACAGACATTGACACCACATCAGGCCACAGATACTGTACATTTCCCTTGCTGCTGTAGGACATCACCATTAGCTGTGCACCTCATGTGTGTGGTACATCAATGTCATGTGGGAAATGGTGAATTGACATGTCCGCTATGTGTGGACATGGTTGCCAGGCAGCTAAGACCCTGTAGTTGTTGTGCAGGGGTGTCATCTGTAGGTCCTCCAGTGACCTGTCACTTGACACAGCATGGTTTTGTGTGTATACACCTCAGCATCGTGGGTCACAATCCACAGTTATGTCATGGGTATGCATCCAGTTATGGTTATGCAATGTGTACATATTATGCATTGTACAGCAAAATAGATGCCTCATGATGCCATACAATGGCACAGTGTCTGTACTTCACACTGTATAGCAATGTAGATGGCTCACACTACCCTTCCATGCTTATGCACATTTGCTAAACATGCATTCTATCTGTAGGGCATACAGACAACACCACAATGTGATGCCCATTACGATGCTGTACATGTGTCAGGACACCATTGTGTCAGACATGTATGCATGTTAATGCACACATCAGCAGATTACAAGTCCAGGTCACGTCAGCCATGTGTACTGTTATCCTGTTCTAGTCCACATGGTGTAACTCGGGGATGCATACATACTACCATGATTGTGTGAACTGCATGGCTGCTGATATGACACCTGCTTGCTGTAGTGTGCACCCCAGGGAGGTATGCTTACTAACACTATTAATGTCTGAGCTGCATGCCCTCTTCTGTATCACAGGCATGCTGCATGCCATCTGTCAAATCACATGCATGATGTGTCTGTGTGTGTGTGTCTGTGTGTCTGTGTCTCTATTGTAATTTAAAGACTTTCTTTGCATTCACAGGTGATGTAGGTGTGTTACCCTCCTGCGGTCCATCTGATGTTAGTGTCCCCACAGATACTAGCAGTGATGAACATATGCATGAGGTACAGGCAGGGTTGTCAGGGGCTGAATCTGTGCCAATGGTTGCCATCCCAGCTATGTCCCCCTCTTCCCCGCACACAGTTCTGCTGCCAACACATACCGCATCACCAGTGGCCATAGAGGAAGGACAGTAGCGTCTGTTAGCATGGAACAGGAACATGTGGTGGCTACAGAAGGTATGTCTACACACCATGGTGTCAGTGTAATAACTGCAGATGTGCCACACAGGCATGTGGCCAGTGCTGCTCATAGGAGGACCTCTGGCAGACATGCACCTGCAGGACAGAGCGCAGCAGCTGGTATCACCAGACGCATGTTCCAGACTGTAATGGCAGCACAGGCACGTGCTGAACGGCAGAACAGAGAAGGGCAGAGGCTGCAGAGGGTTGCTATCCGTACCCTAAATGACAACATCCAGGCATTGACAAATGCTCAACAGCAGATTGCTGATGTTCTGGACAGGCAATTGGGTGACATGGTAGGAATCCCTGACTGTGGCATGGCAATCCGGGAGCGTGAGCTGTCTGTGCTGGAACATCTGGTAGGAGTGAGGCGTAGGCCACGTGGACATAGGCCAGCTACACCACCTAGTGCAGGTCAACGTGAGCGTGCCACCTCACATGCCCGCTCCCATAGTGCTGGTAGCAGCATCAGTGCAGCTGGTGCTGCGCTGTCCACACCAGGACACAGCAGGCCATGTGGACATGGCCCTGGACATTCCCAGTGGGGACACGGTTCCAGTGGCCATGTGTCATCGGACAGTAGCCAAGCTGTACCTCCACCTGGTATTGCCCGTGCAACCCCTGGCAGGCACAGGTCACATGGCCGTGGCCAGACACAGTGAGCTGTACAACCTGGTCTGTACAATCTGGAGCTGTCAATAATACCCTGTGTAGGCCTCACAAAAGGCAGTACTGTGCGCACACATACACGCACACAGCAAAGACATCTGTAGGGCACCACAACACCCACATGCATACTGAACAGACATGTCCAATCATATCACTGGCCCTTACCCACACACAAGATGTCATCCATTGGTGCAGTCTATGCACTTGGCAAACATTATCACCCTGTGCATATGATGAAGCCTGTGCCGCATCCCTGTCATCCACACCATTGGTGCAGGGACATGCTCAAATGGTCTGATGCACAGGGTGAACAGAATAGTGAGAAGTGTATATTACATTAGTTGTGTAAGAATAGTGAGAGAAGTTTATATTACATTAGTTGTGTGTGAATAGTGAGAGACTTGTATATTCTATTAGTTGTCTACTGTTGACACGCACCAGACATACCATGTAGTACAGGTTTAGCATGCATTGTTATATGTTCACAGTATGTGTCTCGGTAACAACAGTAACAGCATGTTGGTAATGATGCCCTGGTTCCCTCCTTATGGTCTACTTGCATGTGCCTACAGGTAGCACTGTTTGCAGTCTCCCATGTGTAACTGTGGAGTACTCACAGGCACATATGGCAATATCAGCATGCTATACGTAGCCTCAGCCTGACTGTTGGAAAGTCTAACATAACACAGATGTCCACACATATACTGATCCAGAAGCATGTGGGCAGTTTAATAGGCTACAGTGGCTAGAGATGTGACATCCATACCAGGTCACATCACAGGTATGTTGACATGGTGCAGGGGTTGTACACAGCGGTCTGGCCAATGATAATGTTAGAGGCCACTTGATAGCATGAGGCCTCACTGTTTAGCAGTAATACCCTGTCACATTACAGGAACATGCTCACACTCACGGGGTCAACAACACTATAACGCACATCCCATAGTGTTGAGGTGAGGACCCATGCCTATGTGGTCATCACCGTCACAGTACTGTGAACCCACACGACGCGACACAGAGAAAGAACATGTACAGGTAGCCAGTGCGGCTGAGACCAACTGCATCACCATGAGGGGTTAGGGATCCTGTGTGTTCTGTATGGTAGCATACACCCTCACTCCATGCACCAGACAGCCATACATACCTACATACACACACACTGTGGAGACCACACATGTCATACACATATGGATAGCTGATGTGTGTGATATACACACCACACCTGCCTACGTCATGCTTTCCACACTGCAGTATGTACAGATCTGTACAACAATGTACAGGGGTGTGTAACAATTGGGATGTATTCCCCACCATATGTGGCATATATGGTCACACAAGCAATCACACATGGCAGTACTGTGAATGATACACCTGCTATATGATGGTACATCTGACAGACATGCAGCAGTATTGGCCGCATTATGTTTACCAACGCTACCTTCGGTAACAACAGTAACAGCAATTGTGCTGCTATATGCACACGGGAGGATGTAAGTGTTACAGGTGTCAAGTGACGTACTGTTGGTAGCACTTGACCACTGTGTAGGTTCTATGTCTCCACCGTCAAGTAATGGTAACATAGCGTACTGTTTGCACATGTAATGGTAGGGTGGCGTGTGACACACCTGTGATCCGTCCCCGGCTAACATCCATCTACACAGGTGGATCACCTCTTTATGTACACACATCCATCCATACCTGCTGTACATCCTACCGTACTGTCAGTATGTCACCATATACAGGTGTCAATGATGGGGCTGCATTGCAACTGCATGTTGTAGTTAGGCACAGATGAGTTACTTACATCAGCTACTGCACATGCACTGTAGCTGCATGCACACTACAGATTGTACATGTGTGTTGGTCCTACATGCCTGTCATGTAGCCATGTTTGTATGCATTGCAATTGGTGGACATGTGTGTTGACATACATAACACATGGACTGTTGTATGATATGATGGGTATCATGGGTAACTAGTACAGAGGGAATGTGTCCTCTGTCAACATTGCTGCCTCATGTACTGTTAGCATTCAACAGCCATGGACCCACCTTTCATTTACGTGCATATGTTTGCTGTAGCCACTTGTCTGCACAGAGGACAGCAAAAGCTATGATATGCACATATGTGTTGTGTGTGTGGTCCATGCACATATCCACTGCAATTACATGTATGACATAGCCAAACATGTCTGCTCATTGGTGTACAGCGACAGTCATCTGTCACAGCTGTGTAAGACCCAGGGCCCCTGGTACGTGTAGAGCCGACCTGGTTATGTACAGTGGTATCATTGCAATGCATAATACATGATGGAACCCTGTCGGTACATGTGTAGTCTGCACAGTTGCTGTAGACCTATGTACAGTCCACTGGTCATGAGTCACACGGTGTTGTGTTAATGTATGGCTGTGTATTGCTGGTCCAATGACATGGTGATGTCGGAGGGCTACATTGTAGATTGTGGTGTGTACCTCTGTGATATGCACCTGAGACATCTGTGATAGCTCCTGAGTGTGTACTGGTCAATACATGTGAGTGGCCTTCATGTACATGGGGACAGTAATACCATACTGTGCCCTTCCGTGTTTAGAATCCGTGTGCATGCAAGACGGCCCTTTGCAACTGCTAAGTGTGTGAGCATGCCCAGTACGCCATTGTGTAGATGGACACACAGTACATTTCAAACAGCGCACTTCCGTGTTTAGAATCCGTGTGCATGCATGCAAGACAGCCCTTTGCAACTACTAAGTGTGTGAGCATGCCCAGTACGCCGTTGTGTAGATGTACACACAGTACATGCCAAACTGTGCCCTTCCGTGTTTAGAATCCGTGTGCATGCAAGACGGCCCTTTGCAACTGCTAAGTGTGTGAGCATGCCCTGTACGCCGTTGTGTAGATGGACACACAGTACATTTCAAACAGTGTACTTCCGTGTTTAGAATCCATGTGCATGCATGCAAGATGGCCCTTTGCAACTGCTAAGTGTGTGAGCATGCCCAGTATGCCATTGTGTAGATGGACACACAGTACATGCCAAACTGCGCCCTTCCGTGTTTAGAATCCATGTGCATGCAAGACGGCCCTTTGCAACTGCTAAGTTTGTGGGCATGCCCAGTACGCCATTGTGTAGATGGAAACACAGTACATTCCAAACAGACGTGTAATACTAAGTGTGTGGGCATGGCCATTGACATCCTGTATAGCGATGGTGGTCATCCAGGCAACAGATGTCCATTTTCAATGTCACGATGGATGCCTACATTGAACACACTGGTTGCTGTCTTGAAGGGTGTACTGTCTGTGGCGCGTCCCGTATCTATGTAGTGTTGTTGTAGTGCTCCGTAGATATTTGGTTGCCCCAATCACACCACTGCCGTGTGTTTGTCTACGTCTACCTTGGGACAGTAATATGCTTTCAGACTGCTCACTCTCTATACATTCCCTATCGGCGTCCCTGCCTTTGCGGATTATGTCACCCACCTAGAAGTATTCCTCTGGGTGTGCTGTGCTCAGTAATCTCGGTAGTGCATTCTGTAAATGCATAATGCTGTAGTGTGATAAGGTAGTTAGGTGTATGTTCGACTCCCAGTCCTGTCAAGTGTGTGTGTGTGTGTGTGTGTGTGTGTGTGTGTGTGTGTGTGTGTGTGTGTGTGTGTGTGTGTGTGTGTTTCCAGCTGCCTGGGGACACAGTAATGCTTTTAGATGCCTAACACCACATACATTCCCTATCGGCGTCTTTGCCTTTGCGGATGATGTCACCCTCCTAGAAGTATGCCTCTGGGAGTGCTGTGTTCAGTAATCTCGGTAGCACGTTCTGTAAATGCATCATAGGGTAGTTAGGTGTATGTTCGACTCCCAGCCCTGCCAAGTGTGTGTGTGTGCATGTGTGTGTGTTTGCGTGCATGCTCCTATCCGTCTGGGGACTCAGTCTTGCTTTTAGATGCCGAACAACACAGCAGTTTGCTACCGATGTCTTTGCCTTTGCGGATGGTGACACGCACCTAGGTGTCTGCCTCTGGGACTGCTGTGCTTAGTAATGTCGGTAGCGCGTTCTGTAAATGCGTCATGCTGTAGTGTGTTAGGGTAGTTAGGTGTATGTTCGACTCCCAGCCCTGCCAAGTGTGTGTGTGTGTGTGTGTGTGTGTGTGTGTGTGTGTGTGTGTCTGTGTGTGTTTGCGTGCATGCTCCCGTCTGCCTGGGGACTCAGTCTTGCTTTTAGATGCCGCACAATGCAGCAGTTTGCTACCGACGTATTTGCCTTTACGGATGATGACACGCACCTAGATGTCTGCCGCTGGGACTGCTGTGCTTAGTAATGTCGGTAACGCATTCTGTAAATGTGTCATGCTGTAGTGTGTTAGGGTAGTTAGGTGTATGTTCGACTCCCAGCCCTGCCAAGTGTGTGTGTGTGTGTGTGTGTGTGTGTTTGCGCGCATGCTCCCGTCCGCCTGTGGACTCAGTCTTGCTTTTAGACGCCGCACAACACAGCAGTTTGCTACCGACGTCTTTGCCTTTGCGGATGATGACACGCACCTAGATGTCTGCCTCTGGGACTGCTGTGCTTAGTAATGTCGGTAGCGCATTCTGTAAATGTGTCATGCTGTAGTGTGTTAGGGTAGTTAGGTGTATGTTCAACTCCCAGCCCTGCCAAGTGTGTATGTGTGTGTGTGTGTGTGTGTGTGTGTGTGTGTTTGCGTGCATGCTCCCGTCCGCCTGGGGACTCAGTCTTGCTTTTAGACGCTGCACAACACAGCAGTTTGCTACCGATGTCCTTGCCTTTGCGGATGATGACACGCACCTAGATGTCTGCCTCTGAGACTGCTGTGCTTAGTAATGTCGGTAGCGTGTTCTGTAAATGCGTCATGCTGTAGTGTGTTAGGGTAGTTAGGTGTATGTTCCTCTCCCAGCCATGCCAAGTGTGTGTGTGTGTGTGTGTGTGTGTGTGTGTGTGTGTGTGTGTGTGTGTGTGTGTTTCCAGCTGCATGACAACAGTACATTGCTTTGACAGTATTCACTCTCCATAACATCCATGCAGCGTCTTTGCCTTTGATGCTGCTGTCTGCAGACTAGACGTGTGCCTGTGTGAATCATGTCATCCACTGATTACGGTAGTGCGTTTTGTAACTGTGTAATGCTGTCATGTGGTACAGTGCTTACGTTTATGTTCTGCTCCCAACCCTGCCGTGTGTGTGTGTGTGTGTGTGTGCGTATATGTATCTGTCTACATATATATATGTCTATATATATATATATATATATATATATATATATATATATATATATAGATGTATGTATATATATATATATATATATATATATATATATATATATATATATATACATATATAGTATATTGTATATAGATATGTATGTTGGGATTATCACTCTTGACTGTGCTGCATTGTCTGTACGTGAGCACCCTGGATGTATGTACATCTGCTATGGCTCTGTGATAGTGCACATACTGTGTGCTGTAGTGATCATGGGTTATACATGTGTAGTGACCGGTTATTGTGTTGCTGGGTATTACACGGGCATTGGAAACAATGTTAGTGCAGCACCTTTGACTGGTCGTATGCAGATCTCAGCAACAGTCAGCAGTGGTTATTACACTGGAGTGTGAGTATGGCTCATATCCATCTGTAGTAACTGTCAATTTTATGCACCCCAGGTTAACATTACAGACGCACGTTTATCCACAGATTATGGTACAGATCCCAGGACTGTATGTGTAGACATTGACAGGTGCAGGACTAGGTTGTATTGGATGCATGGAGGGGTGTCCATGGCCAGTAATGGGGATCTCTACAGCCTGGCAGGTACGGTCTGTGACTATCCCACAACCTCCTGTATACGGCTGACACATGCTGTACCTGTGTATATGCAGACACACACTTACCACAAACAACTATGGCTATCACATACACACACCCATTGCAACACCATTGGGCCATGCAATAACCATTGTCCCTCACACACACACACCTACGTGTACATTGGATGGCTCTATGACAGCTCTGGACATGTTAACACCACACCCTGTGCATATGATGTGACCTGTGCCACCACCTGTGATGCGTAACATTGATGCAGGATCTGACTAACCTGGCGCTGCTGCACACAGTGGCTTTATTCCACTGTATTGATGTTAGCATGCTGTTAACACACAGTGTGTTACTTCCAGGTGTACGTCAGCAGGCATGATGCATTGCAGCTATGACCATCACTGTGGCATAGTTTACAGCACTGTTACCTCTGATGATGTAGTCTCCATCCATGTGCCATTTCACTGATGTGTGTGGTATTGGCAGCATGTGTGTCTGTGTGTGCAGTACATGTGTGATGTGTGTAGTACACATGTATACCTGCTTACAAATGCATACACGACATTACACGGGCTTCACCATTCGTACACTAGTTTACTCGTTCTTCCACACGTGCACACAGGCTAACACGCATGCACACATGGTTACATGGGCTTACTGGCACGTACGGGCGCAGACACACTGTGGCCAGGTTTGCAGGTCACATCGGTGGTATCCATGGCATACGCCATCAGTCTCCTGATGTTCCCTAGGATAGCTCATGACACGCCTCTTCCATTGAGTACTGACAGCACACATGTGACACTGCTCCAGTGAGGTTACAGTGTTTTGTACATACACACCTATCTTCTACTCTAATAGTCCCCTTAACCTACACTACACTGTAGATGCTTGGCCCATACGGCATGACATGTTGTGATTCACTATCCTCAGCCTCACTTGCCTCACATTGCTTACAAATGCTTCGTTACATCTCTTACAGAGTGCTTCCACACATAGGTACCAGTACACAGTAGCCATGTTGTCTCCAGCTTGCCATTCATCTGCATGGCATACTAACATCTAGATAAACCTACATTTTGTATGTATATTATCCATATGTCTTGTTTTGAAGCACAGCACGTTCTCGTGGCGCAGCTCTATGCTTCCACACCAGGGATCGGGGGAGGACAACTACTAGTTCATTGATATCCAATGGACAAAGCCACCACTGGTCTTGGACTTGGACATTGGCATGCTTCTTTGATTGTATTCATACTGTATTTGCAGCTGTCATTGCTCCGTTTAGCAATGTGCAAAACGTTAGTCGCATAATATCCGGGTACATTTCTGCACATAACTCTGCTCTTGCACGGACAGCTTACTGTTTCATGTCTCGCGTAATTATGTAGGGTTACCACCTGTCCCACTTTGCGAGAGACAGTCCCTCTTTGGGCAGTTGTGTCCTGCAAAAAATGTGAACAAATGGCAAATGTCCTGAGATTTTAGAACAAAATAATTTTCTATATTTTATGTAATAGTTGCATTGAACAGTTATTCTGTATCTGAAACACCTAAATGTTATAAGAAACAGAATAAGGAACTAAAATACTACAAGAATAAACTTTTATTGAGGCAAAACACTGAATTTCTGTCCTTTGTACTGGCCGTGGGTATGTTTTGCCCTGCAGAATCTGATGTTTGTAGCACTAATGTCACACTTTGGGCATTTGGAAAGGTGGCAACCCTATAATTACATAATTTGCATAGCTCATACATAATAATTGGGCATGTTGCAAATCCCAACATTGTCCGTGCAATGTTCGTGTTACGGGCGGTCTTGCACGCCCCCTGCAGGTGTTTGTTGAATAGCCTGGCAGTCATCTTTCCTTGCTGTACTCTCACTCAATCCATACACGCTGGAGGCTTTGTGTTTCATGGCCTAGGCTTTGCTGTGTGCTATGTCTATTTGTGGTGTATGCATGGCTGTGGGTATGTCCCACTGTCATCACTGGTAAAGGTGACACCCTATAGGTACTTCCTGTAGACTGCTGTGTCATTTGACATGTCAGCACATACCTGCGGATGAACATCCTACTGCAGCGCTTTTCATACCTTCTGAGTTATCTTGCAGTCGATAATGCTGTTTCCTCAGACATGTATCTGTTTCTGATCATACCTATCAACCTCCTAGTGCAAAACATCTGTACAAAGCCTAATATGATGGGGGTACAGATAGGGGCAGATTCTACATATTGCTCTTACAAACGTAGATAGTTGACAGTATTATAGGTTTTGCATTAGTATGACCTTTCTGAGGGATTTGGGGTCTTAAACACATATGTTTATCATTATTTAATGATGTCAGTTCTCAGGTATTTGGCAGACAGGTACAGATTGTGAGAGGAACACACCACACATATGAGGCATACATCTGCACATTCGTACAGTTACGCCAATACACACAATACATGGCGTCATCACAGGCCATTTACCATTACATTCCTATTGCAGGACACACCCACCCACTGGGTTATATTCCTCACACAGGCCAACAGGTGCTTATCCACACTACTTATTCCATCATGTACCTTATGTGTACGCCAGTATTTGCGCTTTCCGTCAGTGGCAGAGCTCACGTACAAGTATGGGGGACTGGACACTGTATCGGTGACACTGCATGACACCCTGAGGGACACATGTTGTTTGAGTCTATTAACCTTCCACATTGACTTTCACAGGCCATACGTTGTAATTCACATTTGTGGACAAACATGCTTATGACTTGAACATGTTTTGTCATTTGTCCTGACATCTTTCTTTTCACCTGTCCACCTAGTATCACTAGTTCTGTACATTTCATTAGGATGGGTTACCTTCATACCTCTCACCTGTACACATTATGGGTATACGCCCAGGGGTTTGACCTATGATTCTGTTACATTTGTCATGATAATGTGCCTTTCTGATAGATTGCTGGCAAGCCATGATGGACTGTGCGGTTAGGTAATCATGACTAACATTTCTATTTCATGATTACTAACTGTCATAACATTCGTATTCCCGACTACGCAATTATTCTATCAATGGTCTGACTTTGTCTGAGGTATATTTAATATAGTCCCTATTTGTGTGTCGTGTACTATGCCTTAGTCCAGCTGTCTTATTCTGACATTCTGGCAGGTATGGTTACCGTCTTGGTCGTATGCGTGTCCATACTTGATAATCGCCTACATGACACTGATATAGGTCCCTACGTCTTCCCCCAATGGTTTACGCAATATCCAGTGGATGGGTTGCACCTTTTTTGGTGAATATAGGTGTGTGCTATACCCACATAGGTATATTGATCACTCCCATGGGGTGTACCTAATAGATCTGTGCCAACCAACACCTTGGCCCAATTCTGCATACCCATGATTCCCATACCTGACACACCTCCACAGTACCCATTTGACATGTTTAATGTGAGCGATAATAACATGTGAGGACACTTCCGAGCACTCCCCACTCTGTGGATATCAGCTCGTACGTCATACATTCAATCGACCCATGTGTTATTACCCTTGCACCTGCTACTGTTGCATGTACAGCTATATCGTAGTTGCAGCTGTGACGTCTTTAGCATCAATGACGATTTGCACTTCATATAGATCAATTTTTGGGGTCCTGCAAAGGACACCTATATTCATGTTTAGCATGTAGAACTTGCAGGCCCTGTCACACTGGTAGTTTCCGGGAAATGGTATAGAAACCATCGGTGCATTTTCCTTTCATGCATGTCTGTCTGTCTATCCATATTAGCTATACCGTGACCTATTTATGTACATGTGTTATATGTACAGGGACATATGTTTGTTGTGTATATATCTATTAATGTATCGTGTGTGTATAGATGTATATATCTGTACATATATACATATGTCTGTACAATCCTCATCTCATAATTTGCTTTGGATTATGTCTGTAGATATATGTGTATATATATCTCCATATCATACCTTTCAACTGTACTGATTTCTGCTGCATGTACAGCTTTTTGCCTCTTATCTTTGCTCCATTTTTCATAACCTTGTGTCTATCTGGCAAGTTAGTGGCATATCATTAAAGACTGACGTTGATAAATAATGACAAACATTTCAGGTTACGACTTCATACCCTTCAGAGAATCCATGCTAGTGACACACCTGTTATTCTATCCACTTTCTGTTTGTTAGGCAATATCTGTGGATTGTCCCTATTTCTGGTCCATTTTTTATAACCTTGTGTCTATCTGGCAAGTTAGTGGCATATCATTAAAGACTGAAGTTGGTAAATAATGACAAACATTTCAGGTTACGACTTCATACCCTTCAGAGAATCCATGCTAGTGACACACCTGTTATTCTATCCACTTTCTGTGTTTGTTAGGCAATATCTGGGGATTGTCCCTATTTGTACCAGTTGTTGTCATGGCTTTGTCCAGTTTTGTACTTTACGGGTTTAACAGGTATGAGCCATGTACATAGAATGTGTGGAAAACACCATTCATTTTCTATTCTGTGAGCGGATTACACATGCGCAGGCACACTTGCATATCCTTATTGTGGGTTACATATGTTTCATAGATAATTGTGCTTCCTTGAACTTTCATAATTCTGACCATAACAGTTACATATCTGTATTCCATTTTACAGACTACTGCAAAACACACGTTCACCTTTACTTATTTAAATGTGTGTACTGCATGAACGCTTTCATTACACTTTCAAGTTATATGTGCAGTGGTCGTAGGTCAACTGGGACTGCATTCACGTTGGCCGGATACCGGAACCACTATTCTATTGGTGTTCTCCCTCATTGATATGCATACCCATAGTACTTAGCTACATCAACATATGCCTCACCGCTTCACCTACGACACAGGCATCCATTCTCCTGCTGGGAAAAAGGCGGTACTACATATTACACATTCCCTATTGCCTACTGCTGTGGACTCTGGCTGCATTGTTAATCACTCTGATTATATGCAGAACACCAAGGCATATAGTCCAGCCACATACAGGTCTTTGATTGTCAGGGTGTTCATGTAGTGATCTGGGTTTAGGCTTGTCCATCTGGTGAATGGAACTTCCCTGGCTGAGGTCAAATGTCAGACGAAGCATATGGACAGGGATTATCTCCCTATTTTGAAGTTTTACCTGTGTTTATAGACACAGGTGTTTGGGCACCTGTCAGCAGCTTATTCTGTTGGCATTACATATTATGGGTGGGGTTGTTACAGTCCATACTCCACGGTGAGGGGTATTCCCATTCACATTTGACTATTACCTGTATACAGTCATATGGGGATTATTATTTTTGGACATGAAGTGACTACAGGTATGTAGTTGTACATTGCACAAGTGTGAAGGGCTGTTCCTGTAAATATGTACGGACCATACCTCTCAACCTCTTAGAGCACCGAACCTGCGCAAAACCTACACGATGGGGGGACAATTAGGGACACATTTTAACGATTGCTCTTACAAGCTTAGAACGTTGATAGAATGCTAGGATTTGCATTAGCATGACTTTTCTGCAGGTTGTGGAGTCTTATACTCAGGATATTTCTCATTATTTAGTGACGTCAATCCTCAGCTATTTACCACACTGGTGCAGAATGTTGGAGGCACACACCAACACTATGGGGCGAACCTGTGGTCATTCTTAGGGTTGCCACCTTTTCGACTGCCCAAAGTGGGACATGTTCTGTAGAGATGTCAGATTTTCCAGGACAAAACATACCTACAGCCATGCATAGTACTGAACTTTAACCTTTTCTGTACATATAATAGCTTATTCTAGTAACATTTGAAATGCTTATGCTACTTCACATAACATATTGAGGAGTCATATATGAAATAACCGTTTATGCGACTATTGAAGTAAATTAGGGAATAAACTCTCAGGACATTTGCTATGTCTTGATTTTTTTCACAGGACACAACTGCCTACAGAGGGATTGTTACTCGCAAAGTGGGACAGGTGGTGACCCTAGTCATTCTGTGAATATCCAGATAGTTGAGTGGTATGGCACGGACCTCTGTAATACGCTGTTGTGTTCTGGCACAGCAGTAGCTCAGCATTAAAGACTGCAGTCGGAACGTGCTGACAGACAGTTGGGTTTCAGACTTCATACTCCAGACATTAATGCCAATGTGCAAACTGTTATTCTATCAAATTTTATGTTTCTGAGATATGTTTGCAGATTGTCCCTGATTTTGGACCTTTGTCTCACTTATATTCACGGCTCTGTCCAGATATCTTGCTCACACAGGTTGACAGGTATTGTCAGTCATGACTGCACACAGTCAGTGCCCCTCACACTTGATCAGGGTTGACCTGTTTACGTAGTGTCTTCCTCGCCCTCATGCCATTTTCCACTTTGCAAATGTGTGCATTATATTCTCCCTCCTATTCGTGTCTGGACACGTACGTCACGGGAAGGTATTTTATCCTGGGTGGTAGATTATGCATGCCCACTTAGGGCTGGACAGTGTCATGGACCTCCACTGCACATTCTGACTTGTGTCCAGATATCTACTGGATTGGACATCATGTCGTCATACCCATTCTACTATTTACACAAGTTGGTTATCCCATGAGGGATATCCCAAAAATTGGTCAAGACCAAAACAAGTTAGATATCGAAGATTTTTGTGGCTTCACAAAAACGTGCAGGGGGTTTTACCTGCAGGGGATACATGGTTTGTAATCCTGACACTGCCTAGGGTGACAATACCTACTACATATGCGTAGGGGTCACTGTGTGTAGCTGTTTCTGCAACAAACCAGTGAACCAAGTACGGCTGGATTTGGTGGACGGACGTTCTGGTATGGTGGCAGGTTGTGTGTTGTGGAGGGTATGCTGGGTAGGCTATTATGCATCCAGGTGTGTTGTGTTTGTTATGGCCAGTTCCATCAGGACCCATTTGTGGGTATGCGACGGTGCCGTATCTATACATTTGTCTTGCATATTTCCATATTCATATGTTTGTGGGATTGTGATCTACACTATGGCCTGTCTGCTTGTCTTGCAGCTGTTTCTACATGAGGTTGTGTTTCTTTCCACTTCACCCGCTGCCCCCTCATACACCTCCGGTTCACCTTTTTTGCATACGACACAAGTATCGCCTTTGAGGAATTTACCATTAAACACACACCCCTCACACGCAAATTACTCATACCCCATAGATCACTACTTTGGTTGTTGGCCCATGACATGGCCACAGTTACACATTGACTACCCTACATGTGTCGGGTACCTTTATGGTTGTGTGGACTACCCTGCCATGTTTGCTTTCCACATGCTATATCTCACACACATGAGTACACGCCCTTACTTCACTTTCATTACTTGGTTGGTGTATCCGGGTACTACCCGTTCGACTGTGTCACATACACGTTCGGATTATACAGCTGCCTTCCGGATTTTGCCAGCCTGTTCTACTCATTGGTAGGATGGCACCTTTTCCTATGTCCAAGCTATTCCTTACACATGTCCGACTGTTATGGACATTGCCTCCCTACAGTCAACGGTTGTGTTTCCACCTTTTCAATTGGCCACAGTGTGACATAGGGTTACCAACTGTCCCACTTTGCGAGGGACAGTCCCTCTTTGGGCAGTTGTGTCCTGACATGTAATTGTCAACATGGAAGATGTCCTGAGATTCTAGGACAAACATATTTCTTATATTTTATGTGATAGTTGCATTAAACAGTTAATTCTGTATCTGAAATACCTGACTGTTATGAGAAACAGAATAAGCAACTAAAATGCTACAGGAATACGCTTTTCTGTAGGCAATACAGTTATGTTCTGTCCATTGTACTGGCCGTGGGTATGTGTTGGCCTGTACAGTCTGATGTCTGTACCAAGCATGTCCCACTTTGGCCATTTGTAAGGGTGGCAACCCTACTGTGACAGTTGTGGTGAACACAGCATATTTTACAGGCCGACACATACCCACGGTCAGTTCGGCAGATAGAATTTACAATTCCTGCCTATATCTAAGCTTATTCTTGTAGCATTTCGGTATCTTATTCTGTTTGTTATGACATTTATGTATTATATGTCCAGTGACCTATGTTTAATGCAACTATTGCATGACATCTACGGAGGAATTATGTACTATATTCTCTGGACATTTGCCAGTTTTACATGTTTGTGTCAGGACACATCTGCCCACAGAGGGACTGTCGCTCGCAAAGTGGGACAGGTGGTAATCTTGGTCGACGGTACGGATCATACTGTTCCTTTCGGCCTACATGTGTCCGTGTTGTTATGGCTCGTTTATATGCTCCTTCTGTTTCGTTTACATGCGTATGCTATTTCCTATCACATTTGGTATGTGAAATACGGACATACCTTTTGTATGTGACTATTACATGGCTTGTGGGATATGATTCAGACATACGGTCACTACCTATATCTACATTTCTCCTCATGTATTTTGTTATGGACACATCTGAACAGCTATGTTCCCTCCCTCAAATTATAGGTCAGCTGGTGACCCTCTCCATTGGACTGGACGTACCTACTGGTGGCGCGCTAACATCTGTTACATTTCACTTCCACATGGTATAGCTATCAACACTACATTGGACTACAGGCACACGGTTTTCCTGTCATTTGTTCATGGGTAGGGACCCGTTATTCCCTACCATGCATTTGTGTTTGAGTCTTCATTTTTTGTTCGCAGGGACTCTGGTTTGCATACGTTTCAGTCTCCATGGACACTGATAGGTACGATTACTATTGCTGGCGGAATATAATATTCAGCAGTTTAGGTTGCTCCTTGAAAGCCGACATTGACACGCCTCCCTGCGCAACTTCAATACACCCCTTGCACTCGCGCACGTTTCCTATGCATGTGGCTTTGGTGGCTGCATGCCTTCATTAATATGCATATGGTGCAACTACTCCACATCTACGCTGCACGGCCAGTGCAAGTCTTATGCCGGACTTGCGCTGAGCTTCATGAATCCAGGGGATAATCTAAATACTGGGCACATGCAGCTGTTAATGATTCCCTGTCATCCACTAAAGGCCTCATAGGAGGATCTAAAAGGCCTTTGTGGATCTTGGGGATGCCAAAGAATACTAGAATTCTTGGGGTAATGACATTCATACAGTTGTACAATGAAATGTCTATTCTCCTCTCCAAGAACATATCATTCAATTACCCATACATTTTCCTATAGGCCCCATTAAGTTCATTAAGGGAAACAAATGCCTTAGCCAGACATAACATTGAATATCCTGACCATACTTTTAAATTTGGTATTCCAGAGACAATAAAACCAGATATAAGAGGTGGGCCATGGGCATTAATATTAGAAAAACAAGAAGCCCTATGGCAATTAAGGATGAATTCCCTGCAATGTCTAGGATTAAATGACAGTTTCTCACTTGCATGTTTTTTAAAACCAAAAGCTCTGGAAAGATGAAAATTACTGAGAAATGTTTTAAGTGTATTATATTTTTAAAATAAAATTTAAATAGTTGTTTTAGTGAATGTTTTAGGGAATGTATTGTATTTTAGAGATGAGATAAAGTTTAATTATTGTTTAAGATATATTTTACTAGCAGTGTAGTAAAAAAAAAGGGGGGGCGTGTTTTTTTAGGATTGATTGTATGCCTATTTAGTATTTAAATGGTGTGTTTTACTGACTGCCTATTTAGTATTTAAATGAAGTGTGTTTTACTAACTGAATTACTTTGAAGAAGTTCCTGACTGAGCAGGGACGAAAGCTTGTGCATATGCTTTGTGGGGAGTAAATTGTTTGTACTTTGAATCTACTAGTGATATCATCCTTGTTTTTACTGCATTAGCTGCTCTCCAGCTCCGTGTGTGCCATTTTTTGTTCATTAGTGGTTACTTTGCATTTTTTTATGAATCTTAGGATTTATAACAGTATTGACCAGCACATTAACAAATTGAAAGCTAGCAAGTTAAATAAGATCGATATGGATATTAATGATTATGCAAATGGTGTTGCGCATCCCAAGCCTCCAGGCACATATAGAAAAATCAGAAACACTGTTAATGATAACAGGAACTTTCCATTAAATTCTGACACTGACCTGGGAATGGAGGGACACATGGTGCAGAGCGTAGATGATTTGAGCCTTAATTTTGACAAAGAGTACCCTGAACTAAGGAGAAGTGAGAGAATAAAGAAAAAGGTGAATTATAACAATAAAAGACAGCAACCTCAGGTGGGGTTTCAAGGGGCCCAACCCAAAACCAAAAATTGGAGGTTGTGTCATACGCAAGCTCCAAAAGGATTAACCCCGCATCTTAATACCCTGTTCAGTCTCAGCCTCTCCACAGGATATGTGCCCATAGAATGGCGCATGGCAATGGTGGTCCCACTACACAAGGGTGGGGCCACAACTAACCCTGGGAACCACCGACCAATAAGCCTGACCAGTCTGATCTGTAAGGCTATGGAGCAAATCATTATGGAACTCATAAATGGAGAGATTGGGAACCTCTAGTCACTGGACCCCACACAGTTCGGCTTCGTCAAGGGCAGATCATGCCTCCTGAACCTGGTGGATTTCTTTGAGACAGTTACTCAGGCTATAGATAAGGGAAAGGAGGTACACACGGCTTACCTTGACCTTGCTAAAGCATTTTACATCATTCCCCATTCAGGTATTATTGATAAGCTCACCAGCCTGGGCATAAACCCTTACGTCACAAGATGGATCGCAAACTGGCTCTCAGACAGATCTCATAAAGTAAGAGTAGCAGGATCTATGTCCGAATCCAGACCAGTAATGAGTGGTGTGCCTCAGGGTTGTGGCTGACTAAGTTTGCGGACGACTGCAAACTGGGTGCTATAATAGAGTCTCTGGTCGACATGGAGATCCTCCAGAAGGGCCTAAATGAGACTGATGCATGGCGTCAAAGCCATGGTCTCAAGCTAAATGCAAAAAAATGTGTAGTAATCCCCTTTGGAAAAAACAGAGTACCCACAAACTACAACATAGGAGGTAATCCCCTGAAATCTGAAGAAGAAATGAGGGATCTAGGGACCCAAGTAGATAGTCAGCTTTCCTTTGATAACCATGTTGCCAAAGTGGTTAGAAAATCCTTCTATGTGACCCATCTGATCACGAAAGGGTTCACATCAAGATCTAAGGATGTAATGGTGCCCCTCTACTCTTCCCTCATCAGACCCATTATTGAGTACAATGCACCAATTGGAATGTACCTGGCTAGACATCTCCAGCAGCTGGAGAGACCACAGAGGTACCTAACCAAGAGGATTACTGGCCTCAAACAGTTGCCCTATGCAGCACGATTGAAAAAGCTAAGACTGCTCTCTGTTGCATACCGCTTTCTCAGAGGCGATCTCTGTCTAATGTACAGAGCCATATCCAATCCAGAATTGTTGAACATGCTCCATCTTAGCAAAACCAAATCTACTCGAGCTACATGCTCTAGGGATATAAACCTCAACACAACAATGAATAGAACATGCTGGAGGGATAGATTCCCTTCGCAGAAACTTCCCTTACTATAGAACAGGGTCCGATCTACATAAGACAGAGCCCCTCACTATCACTCTTCAAGAGGAACCTTGATGAGTGGATGGGTAACAGAAAGTTCACACCAGGGATCATACCAACAGCACTACTAGATAGGGGCCAAGGGTACTAGCTGCTAGTACAAGGGTCTAGGGAACTACTAAAGGGGCGGTGAATACCGCACAACATGGCTGGGCTAATATATGCCTTCGGACAGATATCCCAGTACCAACCTATGAACCTATGAACCTATAAGTGTGCATTATGATAGCATTTCTTGTAATAAAGTTGTTGATGAATTTGTTAGCCAGGAGCAAGTTGTAACCTTTCCAGTTTTGGCTCCAGAAGCAAGTTGCAACCTTTCCAGTTTTGGCTAACAGCACTAATGATTTTTCATGTACAGTGACATTGAACAAACAAAAAGATTTTGCTGTATACAATTACTCAGAGTCGTGTATAGACGATTCAATAGCAGATTTACTTTCAAAAGGGATGACATTTGTACAAGCTAGATACAGTTATTGACTTGACAATTTACCTGAGAAAGTTGAATTTAATGTTATTGTATGAGAATCATGATCAGGATGACAACCGTAATGTTTTTAGAATTAGTTCCACCTATAACCCCCCTTACACCTTAAGCTTGCAATGAGTAAAAAGCCATGTGAGTTAGATTTATATAATTTACATAGACACAGAAACTCAGCATGTCTAGACTTCATGAATGTTAATTCAGAAGAGGAGAACAGTTTGAGATTATTACAAAGGCAAGACATTAGGATTATGAAACCAGATAAGGGGGGAGGGGTTGTGATTATGGATAACCTAACTACACTCATAAAATGCAAAGCATACTTAATACTGAAAACTATAGGGAAGTTTCCCTTAATGAACCTAATGGGGCCTATAGGAAAATGTATGGGTAATTGAATGATATGTTCTTAGAGAGGAGAATAGACATTTCATTGTACAACTATATGAATGTCATTACCCCAAGAATTCTAGTATTCTTTGGCATCCCCAAGATCCACAAAGGCCTTTTAGATCCTCCTATGAAGCCTTTAGTGGATGACAGGGACTCAATAACAGCTGCATGTGTCCAGTATTTAGACTATGAGTTGAAAAAACTGTTAAAAAAAGAAACCCAGATATGCAAAGACTTCTGGACTTTTTTGGAACACATCAACAACATAAGAATTTGATGAGAAGGACCTATTGGTCATTATTGACTTGAAAGATTTATATACAATCATTCCACAGAACATTGGTTTGGATTGGGTTAATGAAATATTATTAGAGCACAAAATTCACCAAGATAAAGGTAATCTCATCTTGGAATTATTGGAAATTGTATTAACCAATATTTTTTTTTATGTTTAACAACAAATATTTTTTGAAAACAACTGGTGTTGCCATGGGTTCTGCTTGTGGTGGGGATTTTGCCAACACAGTCATAGCATACTGGGAGAGACAGTTTGTATTCCAGTCAGACTATTGCTCCCATATCAAAATGTATCACAGGTTCCAAGATGACATCAGTTTAATATGGAAAGGTCCCCCGGAATTACTTGAACAATGTTTACAATATATAAACACTACTACCACCTTATTACACTTCAGTTGGGTTGTTAATGTTAACCACATGGATTATTTGGATGTTCATCTTTTTAAGGATGAAACCAATGGGACGTATGCCACAACTATTTATAGAAAAAAGACTTATTCCAACTCTTTTCTTCATTATAGCAGCTCACTCACCGAGCACCAAAAGAGATCAGTGGTTAAAGCCCAATTGGTAAGAGCTGCTCGGATGGTGTAGAGGGATGAAGATTTTGAGTTGGAATGTATTAATTTGAAAAATATGTTTCTGAAAAGGGCATACCCATTAGAGTCAATCAACAAAATATCAAAAGAAGTCACAGAAAAGAGGGAACTACGTCATTTCAATCCCCTAGTTAACAGCAATATTTTGGAAAGTGACTGATTTGTGAAGTTAATTTGTTGGAAGTGACACAAAATTCTTTGACAGAAAATATTTATCATAGAGGGGGCATTGATTCTCTGAATTTGGAAGTTATGGCATCCAATTTTGCACAGAACACTCTTTTAGACCAGAGTATAAATAGAAGGAACAGCAACACAATTTTACGTGTTTGTTTTATTATTTTTATAAACAAATCACCAATTTTGTTTATTTACAGCATCTTTGTGCTTTTTGATTTTTGGTTTGGTGAGGCAATCACACTGCTTATAATTTTTTATTTCAGTTTGTCTTGATTTTATAAGCAGAAAAAGGTGCCTGATTCCTATGAGAGCCTTGTAACAACAACTGGTAAAACAGGTAAGTTGTCAAAAGAATAACCTTTTACCCATTAAAACACACTAAAAGCACTTTGAACACAACCCAGCCCACAAAAAGTAAAATAACACAGCTTTTAGCATAGAAGAAATAGTTTAGAAATTAAGTTTAATAACATTTTATCACCAAAGTAAAAAAAGTAATGCTCTCATTTATAAATAAACAAAAGTCACATGATGGTCATTAAAACAATTTTTCCTAGCTTAATTAAGTTTCACAGAAAAGGTAATTTTTTGTCCTAAAAAGTAAAGTGGAAGTCTTTCACCAGAAGGGAACTTATGTGGCCAGCAACTGAACAATGTTAACCAGCTGCCGATCCTCAAAAGCTTGCAGAGGAGCTCTCTTGCTGGTGGCAGGAAATCTCTGAAGGGCTTAGAGCCCAAACCTGACTTATAGTCAGTGTAGATTATGCTGACTTTTGGTTTGGGGCACGTGCCCTAAAGCTTTGGAAGCTGGGTGACTGTTACATCTGTAGCAGCATATAACCCATATAGCTTAGGTACCGCAGCAGTGATCCATACAAAGAACATTGATTACTTATTTACTTTCAAGTATATTTATAAGCAAAGGCAATTTAAAGAAGACAGTAATTTTTAAATAGAGTTATATTTTAAATCGTCTTTATTTTAGCAAAGGAGATCAGCTCCAATGTTAGTCCAGTTTGACACATCATAATAAATTCCTGCAATATCTTTGTAGTGAAGACTGTGAAACAACAAGATGTAATGTGGTGGAGTCCACACAATCGTTTAAGTTAAGATGTATAATTAATCCACATTGTTGTCTGTGAATCTCTTTCAAGTTTTAAATGCATCTTTGTTGGTTGAATTTATATTTAAATTACTTATCAATAGCTATTTAGTATTTGTATACAAGATTTATAACTCAGTTTATTTCCTCTGTTAAGTTTTTGTATCTATGATTGTAACTGATTTTATATTTTACATTTTTGATTATGCTTGTCACAAGTCAATGTTAAGTAAGACAGATCAGCATTCTGTACCATTTAACAAACACATTATAATAATAAATGCAAAACAAACGTAGAAATAAATAAATAACAGCTGCCTTAAGGTTCTCATGTCCAGGTCCTGTATGGGGTGACATCCCTATGTACATGAATTTTCCCCCGGACCTTCAATTTATTTATTTATTTATTTGACATTTGTTAACCAGGTAGATAGGCTGGTCAGACAACTTTTTCCAGACATGTTCTAGGTCAGATAAGCAAGTACTGATACAGAAAGAAAGACACAGATACAATCTATACAGAACATGTTATGCAGATAATTACATTTGCAAGTACAGAACAAACAAGAGACATTATTGCAGTTTCAAATGTGTGGTATCATAAAGGCATACAAGGGCATGCATCAGCTAAATAAGCATGACATGAATCCCAGTGATATCAGTGTAAGTTAATTGGTGACCCCCCAACTTTCCTTCAGATATCTACATGGTATGAGAGGATGTGTGTGTGTGTGTGTGTGTGTGTGTGTGTATGTATGTGTGTGTGTGTGTGTGTGTGTGTGTGTGTGTGTGTGTGTGTGTGTGTGTGTGTGTGTGTGTGTGTGTGTGTGTGAGTGTGTGTCTGTGTGTGTATGTGTGTGTCTGTGTGTGCGCGGTGCACATTCTGCAATGGACTAGAATGCCATCACTTATATATTTTCTGCCTTATGTTATTTGACTGCTATGGTATGCTAATAGCCAGCTTTAGGCATAGGCCAACTAGGCAGCCACCTAGGGTGCCACTCTAGCAAGGGCACTTTTCCAGTATTTATTTGGTGTAGGTATACCAGGAAGGGGGCACTGGGTAGTGTGGTGGGTGTTGCTGTGGAACCCTTTTGCCTAGGGCACCAGTTGAAATAAAGCTGCTCCTGCATATGCTGTAATACCCCTGACCCTAAATAGGATAAACTAGGAATCAGAAAATGAATAAATGAGTTGTAAATCAGAATGTAAATCCATATGTTGTATGAAGGATAGCTAACTGTTTTTTTTTCTAAACTGGATTAAACATTAAGATTAATATTTTAACTGATAACTGAAGAAATGCTTACTTATGTAAGGCTAAATTTATATTATTAATATATTTCCTTTCTCCATTACACACTAAGAAAGTTAAAATACTGGAAAGTAGTGCATTAAAAAGAAAAATAAAAGGGAAGCAAACAGCTTCATATGTAAAGTAGGTATATGTTTTATGAGATATTATTATGGATTCAAGAAAAATAATAGAAAAACTTTACCTGAACATGACGATGACGAGACAACAAATAAAGAGTAAAGAGAAAAACAATTTAGTTTAAAAGCTATTGTAAAACAATAATTAAAAATAACTAGCTGATTTTCTGACAGAATCACAGAACCAGTGTGTTTAGATTTGCAGGTGCCATTTCTGAAAGCAAAAATGTTACCAGTGCTGTACCACATGGCTCACTGTTAGGCCTGTCCTATTTGACACCTATGTCTTAGAAATTCAGGCCAACACAACTAGCCCATGGCTATCTAAGTTTGCAGACAATTGTAAACTGGGTATTGTTAGACCATATTAACAACTGGTGCAAGGACAGCCTTCTCAAATCAAATATGAAAAAATGTAGCATAGTACATTTTAGTTAATAAAACATTTTGGCGTACCACATAGGTGGTACATTCCTCTAATCAGACACTGTTATAAGGGAGCTAGGCACTCATCGATAATTTCTTAACATTTAATCATAATATCACCACAGTAGGTCAAAAAGCCTTCTGTCTTGCTCATCAAATTTTCAAAGGCATCTCTACTGGATCTAGAAAAATCTTACTTCCCCTTTACTCATAATTGAATAAACTCACTATTGAATATGGTACACTATTTGGTGTGTACTTGTCTAAACATACCACTCAGCTTTAGAGACCTCAGAGATTCATAACTAAAAGGATCAGTGGACTGAAAAATCTTATTTTCTAGGACAGACTGGTAGTCCTCCTTCTGTACTCAGTCTGTTATAGATTCCTCCTTGGAAATCTGTGTCTATCCTTTTGAGTTATGAAATATCAATCCTTCTTTGACTTCCCATTCCTTCACAGCACAAATGGTATCTCAAATACCAGGTTAAAGAAACTAACCCTTCATCAACGGATAAATAAACATGCTGTTGTGATAGATTTATATCCCATTGTCTTCCTCACTTCTGGAACAAAATACCATTACATGTCAAGCAGAGTAAAGCCCTTAACACCTTTAAGGTAAACCTAGACAATTTTATGGGCAGCCTCAAATTCTCCCCCATCTACCTTATCTTGCCTTCTTTGAGGCTGGGGGAAATTTTTGAATAGGGATTTTGGCTAGGCTTGTAATGGTCTAATTGTATAATATAGTCCTCTTTTCTCCACACTGATTTTCTGCTACTTATCTATGAACCTATGAATAATAATGAGAATAACACTTATTAAGGAACTTATAGCTATAGTAAAATAAGTCTGTCTGCATGCCCACACATCTGTGTGGGTGGGTGGGTTACTATGTACGTGCATATGTCTGTGAGACCATGTTCGTATATTTTAATGGGTGCACGTACATCTGTGTATGCATCCCCATATGTGTAGTATATATGATAAAGGGCAGATTTGTTTCCTATTTGACAATTGTTCTGCTTCTGTGCTTCATTAATACTTCATACTTTCACTAGCACTATGCTCCATTTCTGTTCTACTCGTACTTCATTAATACTTCATACTTCACTGGCACTATGCTCCATTTCTGTTCTACTCATGTACTTCATTAATACTTCATACTTCACTGGCACTATGCTCCATTTCTGTTCTACTCATGTACTTCATTAATACTTCATACTTCACTGGCACTATGCTCCATTTCTGTTCTACTCATGTACTTCATTAATACTTCATACTTCACTGGCACTATGCTCCATTTCTGTTCTACTCATGTACTTCATTAATACTTCATACTTCACTGGCACTATGCTCCATTTCTGTTCTACTCATGAGCTTCATTAATACTTCATACTTCACTGGCACTATGGTCCATTTCTGTTATACTCATGCTTCATTAATACTTCATATGTCACTGGCACTATGCTCCATTTATGTTCTACTCATGTACTTCATTAACACTTGATACCTTAACTGGCACTATTCTCCATGTCTGTTCTGCTCATGTACTTCATTATTACTTGATACTTTCACTGGCACTATGCTCCATTTTTATATCCAATGAACATATTTGCTGGTAGTTATATGAATTGTCCTTGGGTTTCCTGGTCCATCACAGGTAACTGGAGAGAAATCCACTGAATAGGAATTCATTTAATCTTCTATGGCAAATTCTTTGATCACCAAAAGTGGAATGAGCTGGGGGTTAGCAGTGATCCTTACATTTTAAGGGAGACTCTGCCCCCATGGTCAAAGCACCTTAAAGTAGGTCATATTTATTTGCCAGGGTTTTTGTCGACAAAATGCCTCATGTAGGTAGATTCAGTTAATTACTCCTAACCCAGCAGTTCACAAAGACAGCATCATTTTGTGGAATGCATGATAGCCATCTAGTACAAAACAAGGGGCATGAAATTGGTACACTTTTTGCCATACCATGTTTAATACTCCTTTCTAAATGGAGTCACAGAATGAGCACATTTACTTTGCAATATAAAAGTTGGATGTACAGTCGTAAAAATGGTTGCAGGATTGTTGGATAGTTTTACTGACATGCAGCGCCTCCATGACATGTATTAAAACTCCACTGGCATTGTGAAGTTACTGGAGATTCACCACACCAAACAATGACACAAAGCTGAGTCACAGTGAAGCTACTGACTTTGACAGCATGTCACAGGTGACAGTCCATAGAACTGAAAGAATATATATATGTGTGTACTACATCTTCAGCCAGTGTTTGGCACACTAGTCATATTTCAGTGAGCCTGGGCCACAGGTAAAATTTGTAGTTTGTCTGAAACTCTTATGGCAGGATGCAGGAATTGTAAGTCAAGTCAACTGTCCATGCTGCATAATAATAACTGAATATGCTGTTTCTGCATGCATCCCAAGACAGTGATGTGTAGCTCAGTACATCTTGTGCTTCATCCAAAGCAGTCCTGAGACAAAGCATTCAGGCTGAGTGTATTAACCATTAAGCATATAAATAAGTGCAATATACAATGTGTAGACTCCAGATTTCATGCATTACATCTGCAAATAGGGATGATGAGCAAAGGGACACTCTACCAAGCAGAAGCTACAATGTTTAATATGAATACAGAAAGCACAAAGTTTTAGACAAATTGCAACTTCGGTGTAACACACATGGACTTCCCTGAAAAGATAAGATCAGACTGAATCCAAGGTTTTTGCAGTATGGCTGAGACAGCACTGCTTAGATGGTGATTAATGTAGACTGAATCTGTGCTTCTGTGGGATACTTGGGACTCATATGTGGAAGGTGTGGTGTTAATATTGAGTATAGAGCCAGTGGACTACACTGTGCCTAACACTCTAGAGTAGCAGACAGGGCCTTATGCAGCACACCTGCCACTTAGCTGAGTGTGGTTGGCAATTAAATTTGTAGTACCTCTACAGTACACGTCAGACTGCAGTGCAGGCATAGGAATTTACAGTGTGACCAGAGCCTCTGCAGGACACTTGAGATTCATTTGACTATATTGAGTTAAGGGTAGTAACTTCAATACGACTGTGTCTCCATTGTTAAAGGGAAGGAATTCAAACACAGCCCAGTGCATACTCTTTATATTTACAATTCTTGTATACGTGATAGATTCAGTACATGTACAATGTACCTGGGATTCCAGTGAAGGGCAGAAAGTGGGGAGTTTATCTGAGCACACAGTACATCAAAATGTACCTCTGACAACATTGTGAAGGGTGCAGAATACAGAAAGGCTGCACTGTATAGGGGAAGTTAAACCAGCTGTATTACCTCTGTACAATTTTTACTGTACAAAAGAAGAATTTCAGACAAAGAGCAGTGTCCCTACAGCTTATATAGATCTCACCGTGCAGACTAGGGTCATTTGGAAAGAAAGCATTACCAATGCAACAAATTATTTACATGTTTGATAAGTATGTGTTTAAACTAGCCTAATAAATCCTATTCAAACATAACCCTGCTCAGAAGCAAATATAGTTAAAAAAGGTAATTTTAAACAAATATAAGTAACTTTATATAGTAGATATAGCTCATAATTGCACGATGGTAATGTTAACTATGAAGCGAGAGATGTACAATTGAATTCTTGCAACATATTTACAGAGTTACACTTCTGTAGGGCCTGTATTCAATGCTGTCTGTTAGATGTGACTGTGAATAAATGGAGGCATGTTGATAACTAAAATAATAATTCCGATTCAGTTTGCATGTAGTTCAGTGTCACTGGATTAAGCATATGAACGAAGATGAAGCATACATGTTATGGAGGAATTGTGCAATTTTATTATGATAGATTTGGATAATCAGAAAAAAGGAAGGCAGGATCAAGCAAACACTGGTTAACAGCAAAAACAACAAAATCCAAAAGGAAAAAAGCCAAGCCCGTAAAGTCAGGAAGCAAATTTAATATCCAACAAAATCACAAAGGCGGAAGCATGCAAAGCTTTCAGGTTAGAATAACCCTTCTTCAGTGCAATGAACAAAAACAAACACTCATCTCTTTTATATAAAACACTTAATCAATGTTTTATTTTGATTGGATGGCTGTGTCATGTGTTTTATATAAAAGAGATGATTGTTTAATTGTTTTTATTCATTGCACTGAAGAAGGGTCGTTCTAACGTGACAGCTTTGTGTGCTTTTACCTTTGCGGTTTTGTTCGATATTAAATTTGCTGTCTGACTTCGCTGGTTTGGCTTTTCCTTTTAGATTTGGATAATAATAATCATCATCATCAACCTTTTTTCCCATTTTGCTACATGGGGTCAGGATGTTCTTTGATTCAGTGCGGCTCTCCTCCCTTCTTCAAGAATCATGCCTGACTATTTCAGGTCCTCTTTCAAGTAGTGTATCCATCTCTTTGCTGTAAGTCAGTGTTTCTTCTTGCCTTCTTCCTGTCTCTCCTAAGTCCTCTTCATCGAATCATCTTCTCCTTTTCCGCACATGCCTAAACCACCATAACCAGTTCTTTTTAAACTTCTCTTGAATTGGAGCTACTTTGCTTTCTATAATGATGTTGCCTTCTCTTTGTCTTTCCCACAGTATGCATCCTTCCTCAGATCTCAGGCACTTCACTGCCATCATTACTAGCTTCCTCAACTGATTTGCCTTCACTGCCTAGGTTTTTATATCATACAGAGATACTGGACTCACCATTGTTCTGTACACCCAACTTTTCGGCTTTTTTGCATTTTCCATCACATACAACCCTGAAACTCTGTGCCAGCCGGCTGCAGCCCCAGTGATTCTAGCACTGACCACTCATTCAGACTTCCCTCCTCCTCAAACACACCTCCCAGGTACTTGAAGCTGTTAACCTGTCCCACTATTTTTCCTGCTATCTCAGTTTTCATCTTGTCTAATTTTGCTCCATGATTTGCTGCCATGGCAAATGTCTTTCTGGACTCAGTTTCATCCCATATGACTTCAGTTCTGCACTCCATTCCTCCATCATTTGCTGAAGTCCTTGATCAGAGTCTGCTTGTAATGCCACATCATCTTCATATGGCAGCTTTGTTGATTTATGCTCTCCAGCTTGTTTCCTAATGTAGTCCATCACCAGTATGAACAGCAGTGGACTGAGAAATGAACCCTGATGCACACTCATTCCCACTGGGAACTCCTCTGTGAGTCCGAACACTATTTGTACTTTTGCCACTAGGTCCTTGTATGCAGCCTGCACTAATTCTATCAATGCTTCCAGGACTTTGTCACAGGACTTCCAAAATCAGCTGTATTGGAACCTTGTCATATGCTTTCTCCAAGTCTGGGAATGCCCAGTTGGACTCTGAGCTCATCTTAGCTTCTTCTTCATTATCTGTTTCACTGCAAACACTGAGTTGGTTGTGCTTCATCCTTATCTGAGTTTGATCTGCTTGTCTCCCATCTTATTTTCTACTGTTCTACTTATTCATTTATCAAACACCCTCTCCAGGACTTTCATGCAGTGTGACAGGAGTTTAATACCTCTATACTGTCCACAGTTATGAATGCCCCCTTTGTTCCTGCACACTGACACTAGAATGCTTATTCTCCAGTCATCTGGGATACACCTTTCTCTTCATACTGCTAATAATAGCCTCAGGAGCCATCTTTCCCCAAACTCTCCTAACTCATCCAACATCCTGGTCATATCTACTGGTTTGCTACTTTCACCTACTTCATCTTCCTGCGTGCTGTTCCTATTTGTTCCTCTTCCAGCTAGTGTTTACTTCCTCTTTCATTGTAGGCTGTATATGGGGCAGTATAGCTTCTGTGAGGTTTTCCTCATTCAGAATCTGCTGGAACTACTCCTTTCATCTGCCTTTGATGTTCTGTGGACTGGTAAGCAGGTGGTTGCTGGCATCCCTTATGAATGGTGTCGGATGACTATCTTTTTTATTGTTCTGTCTTTGCCTTGCAAACTAATAGAGTTATTTTCCAGAAGCTGGTAGAGTGTCTTTGATATCTTGGTTTTTGATATTGTGACTGCCTTCTTAGCCTCTTTGCGAGCCAACCTTTATTTCTTCTAAACCTGGCCCATCTTTTCTTTCTCCCACTTTTCCCTGCACTCCTTCTTTCTTTGAATAACTTCCTGGACTTCTGCATTTCACCATCACTTTCTTTATGTATCTTACTTCCATACCTGGCTCAACCACATATTTGTTTGACTGCCCTCACATATGCTGTTTTCAGATTCTGTCATTCTTCTTCACCTCCATGTATTTTATTTTCTTCCTGAGGTGCTAGCATCCTGAGTATTTCTTTGAACTCATGTGCTTTTACTCCAGTCAGCTTCCAGGTCTTCAGCCCAGTCTCTGTTGACTTTAGAGCTTTCTCTGACCACTGCATGCAGTTGATTATAGCCACCAGTGATTTATTCTGTGAGCCAACTCTTTCCCTATCAATGACTTTACAATCTCTGATTCTACCCCAATGTCTCTCTGAGTTGCAAGTTGATCACTATTGTGTGTGGTCTTGTCACTGTCCCTCTTGTTGAACTATGTGTTGGCCATCATCAACCCATTTGCCAGAGGGAAGTTTAGAATGGCATCTCCTACCTTATTCCTATTTCCCCACTCATGTCTTCATATCTGTGCTGTCTCTCTGTCTTTCATGGCATGAACATCCACCTCTACAATTGTCACCACCAACTCATGTTGTCTTCTTATCCTTTTCTGCCTGTCTGTCCTGACATGAGCATTCAGATCTCCCATTATCACCACCAACTCATGTTGTCTTAGTTTATCTAGTAGGTCCTGCAACTGTTGCCAGAATGCACTCTTTTTCTCAATACCACAACCCTGCAGAGTGGCATATGCTGAGATTATGAATATTGTCCCATTGTAACACTCAAGTTTGATTACTATGGATCTATCACTAATTCGGATGACATCCCTTACTGTCTTAAGAACAACCTTTCTTGCTATAATTCACACACCATTTTTAATCCATCCTTGCTGTGAGTAGTACACTCTGGATCGCAAGCCAAGTGGCTTTGTGGCACTGCCCTTCCACCTTGTCTTCTGGTATACAGGGTGTCTAGTCTCCTTACTATTGTATCATCCACTTCCATGCTGCATTCTGTCTGTGAACCTAGATTCAGAGTAGCAATCCTTAGTGCATATTTGGCAGGTTGATTACATTTACTTTGAGCTTTCACTCAACAGAGCTATCTCAGGCAACAGAAGCTGGGCAGTTGGACACCAGCTGTTTAGTAGCTTATTGACCCAAGGCTGCTGAACTTTATGGTGGCCACACACTAGCCAATAGAGGCACTTTTCCACTGTTAGCATGAATTCCTGGCATAGGTCAGAGTAGGCTGCATCCTCAACCCACTTATCACCGGTGAATACTCATGCCCAGTTTTGGCTACTTTAGTCCATGTGACCAAATCACCAAGAGTCAATTTTTAAACCAGAGAGTAGCTAGCCCTGACATGGCTTGGATAAGTGATGAACTTTTTGGGAGGACAGTAAGTGTGGTTTGATGCCTGAGAAAGGTTGCTGAAGGGATAGGTAAATAGGCTATATGTGCACTGAGACAGACAAACAGCATGTTAGTACAAAGTGAATGAGCAAAGTATTAGAAGGGGACAGTAGCTCTAGGGATGCTATTTTTATAAGGTAAGACTATATCCGGGATTCAAATGTATAGGGCAGGGAGTTTAGAGAGACTTTCAGTCAGAAAAAACAACACCAATACATGCAACCTTCTCAAGTACAAAAAGCAAATTGTAATAGGTGGAGAAATAGAGCAACTCTGGGAACTCGCTATAATGTCATTAAAGCATGTTATAGGGGTCTTTGCCCCCATTATCCTAAACATGGGGGCCTGCAACCTCACATCTCTTCTACTAATATGTATGTGAAGAATGTATATACACATATCTATATATTTATATCTATCTATCTATCTATCTATCTATCTATCTTTCTATCTATCTATTATCTATCTATCTATCTATCTATCTATCTATCTATCTATCTATCTATCTATCTGTCTATATGTTTATCAATATACAGTGGATATAAAAAGTGTACACACCACTGTTAAAATGCCAGGTTTTTGTGATATAAAAAATGAGACCACAATAAATCATTTCAAAACATTTCCCACCTTTAATGTGACCTATAACTTGTACAATTCAGTTGCAAAACAAACAAATCTGATAGGGGAAAAAATATAACAAATAAAAAACATACAATAAGCTGGTTGCATAAGTGTGCACACCCTTAAACTAATACCTTGTTGAAGCACCTTTTGATTTAATTACATCATGCAGTCTTCTTGGGTGCACACCTGCCATCAATTAATGAGACTCTGATTAACCCCAAATAAAGTTCAGCTGTCCTAGTAGGATTTTCCTGATATTTACTCAGCTGCCTGCTACAGCAAAAGCCATGGTTCGCCGAGAGCTTACAAAGCATCAAAGGGATCTCATTGTTGAAAGGTATCAGTCAGGAAGAGAGTACAAAAAAATTTCCACAGCATTGGATATACCATGGAACACAGTGCAGACAGTCATCAAAAAGTGGAGAAAATATGGGACAACAGTGACATTGCAAAGAACTGGACATCCCTCCAAAATTGATGAAAAGACAAGACAAAACTGGTTAAGGAGGCTGCCAAGAGACCTACAGCAACACTGAAGGAGCTGCAGGAATTTCTGGCTAGTACTGGTTGTGTACTACATGTGACAACAATCTCCCATATTGTCCATTCGTCTGGGCTATGGGGTAGGGTTGCAAGATGGAAGCCTTTTCTTACAAAGAAAAACATCCATGCCCGGCTAAAATTTGCAAAACAATACATCAAGTCTCCCAAAAGCATGTGGGAAAATCTGTTATGGTCTGATGAGACCAAGGTTGAACTTTTTGACCACAAATCCAAAAGATATGTGTGACGCCCGTGCCCTGGCCCAGCAATCAAGGAGCCTCAATCCTCACCACTAAGACCAGGGAGGTCATCTCATAGAAGAGAGGAAAGGATAACTAATACACACAGTAAAGTACAATTTCCCTTACGTGCACACAGAGATCACAGTCAGTCTGGGGCTGGTTGCTCCCTTGCTCACCAGGTCCCCAGTAAGACTCCCCACTGGCACAGCTATAGGGTCCAGGTCTCAGCCTAGCTGGAAAAGCTAAAACTTCCAATACCCTCTCTGTCCAACCAGTGCTTCGTGTCTCTGCCCAAGTAGCTGACACAACACACACACACACACTTTGAGATAAGTATTTATACAACTTCACAGACACTCCTGGGAAAGGCTGACACAGATTATCCAGCTGTGCCCCTTTACCCAGACCATACAGTAGTAATCCCTGCCACCACCCAGCTAATACTATCAGCTACTAAAAGGCCCTTACAGGGTGTCCAATTATTACTGTGCAATATTATTATCTAATTGGTAATGTGACTATACAGTCTAAGGCTTATTAGAGTGGCCTATTACAATAAACTCTATAAATATGAAATGCACTCTAGAGCTTATTGCTACACAAACCAGCCACAGGTAAAGGCTTTTAAAATATTTAATAATAAATAATTAAAACAAGAAAATACTACTACACCACAGAGATATCTAAGAGTTCAGAGATCACACAGAAACTTAAAATAATACAGTAGGACAGGTCTGATTTCAAGGAAAAATACCTAATTAATCTTTACTTTCTTTAACTATTCCTACAATAAATCACAGTGCTGGAAACTTACATGTGAGCTTAGAATAAGTGCTGAGTTAGATATCCAAGATCAAAATGCTTTCAGTCTCTCAATGAACAATAGTTTTTAAACACTAACCAACAGCTCTGCTGAGGCCCTCCCAAATTACATAATTTTGACAATTAGGTTTTCTCATGCCACAAACTACATTATTTAGCAAGCTAACACCTACTCAGTAAATTACAACAATACAAGGCATTTCACATATATACTCTAGCAGAAACCAGAGCAATAAAGCACCTTCCACATGTAAATTCTGGTCATAAACTTTAGCCTTAAAACAATGGGCATGAAACCTTCATCCAGACTCATTGGAGCCGAATTCTAACATGAAAGGGTTGCAGCATGCTTCACTGGGCCAGTAGAGTGTAATGTTGTCACATATTTTGCTGTTCCACATTTCACAGTATTCTTTTATACTCAAGAAAACATGCCTGTATTTTACATTTATTTACAAATGCTAGTATTATATATCAAATTCTATTTGACTAGGCTGGCAGCCTTCGCCCATCTCTCCCCAATCATCATAATATGTTTGGTGCAAAAAATAACACTTCACATCATCAAAAGAACACCATCCCCATGGTGAAGCATGGTGGCAGCAGTATCATGCTTTGGGGTTGCTTTTCTTCAGCTGGAACTGGGGCTTTAGTCAATGTGGAGGGAATTATGAACAGTCCCAAATACCAGTCACTTTTGGTTCAAAACCTTCAGGCATCTGCTAGGAAGCTGATGATGAAGAGGAATTTCACCTTTCAACACGGGTACAGGACGTTTGGACCCCACCGATTTGCCCCCGGGCAATTCGCCCTCAACTGATTCAACCCTGGACGGTTGAACCCCAGTAAAGAATGTAACATAAGTGAAGCCGAAGCACATCAAAGCAAAAATAGAAATGAAAGACTTTCTAAACATTCTTAAAATTGGTTTAGAAAGTATTTATTTTCTATTTATGTGCTTCGACTGCGCTTAATTTAAACTAAGTGCAAATTGGAACTTTAATTATATATACAAAAACAGTAAGTGCCAAAAAAACAAAACGTTTGCTGACTAATCCAGAAGTTCACAGCATTAACTAGTCCGGAGTTTCTGTATATCGATACGTTATTATTACATAAAAATAAAGAAAATTTGTGATAAAACAAGAAATAAGGATTAAAAATAAATTATATTTAAAAATGAAAACATAATGGGCAGTCATTTTGGAAGATGTCTGCTTTGATGTTCTGTTTGTTTCCCTGCTGAAGTTAATGGGCTGTGGGTGTAAGCTGTAGAAGCACTGAGCATTGTGATAGTGAAATGGATGTTTGGCCCTATAATTGCACTTCTAAGCTTTGAACTACTTGTTGATACTTTTTACAAATAAATTCTTGAGTCCTTAAAAACAGTGTTTTACTTAGGAATATTTGTGTACTGTAGATGGATTAGACTGTATTGTGTGTATGTTTGTCTTTGCACTCTACAATCCAGTCAAGTCTTCTGCAGCAGTACACACTATCAATGTTGCTGGAAACTGCATTTACTCATGCATCCATATCCACTTTCCTGCGGTTCTGATGTGCTTTGATAGTAGATGGTGGGAAATGGTGAAAATTGCATGTTGCTGCTTCAGCCTTGGTGGTAGTATAAATGTTCAAGATGAAGAAGGCATATTAACCTGAATAAAAACTGATTTCATTTAATTTTAAAGAAATTATTTATAGTAGATAATAGATTAATTAACATAAAATAATATAAAATAAAAAATATATTTAATTGATGGAAAACATATGTTATAAAGTATGTTATAAAGTAATAGTAGTCATATGTTAAAACATAACACTACTTATTATATGTTAAAGATTTAAATATTATATTTATACAAACCAATGTAATAAATTAAATAAAAATATTAATAAAATATATATTTACAATGAAAAATTAACAGTGTTATTATTGAATAATTGATTAAGTAATAACTTAATTATGAAGTACTTAAAATAATATATTTGGAGTCAAATAGTCTGGGTTCAAATAGTCCGGCGTCGAACTGTCCACTAAAAAATCACATATACAATGCATATAAATTTACACATGAAATTTTATAGAAATGCATTGGGGTTGAACCGTCCGGGGGTGAACAGTCTGGGGTCGAATAGTCTTGCTTCCTTCAATACAACAATTACCCCATGCATACAACCAAATCAGCAAAAGACTGGCTTCACTAGAAGAAAATTAAAGTTTTGGAATGGCCCAGGCAAAGCTCAGACCTAAATCCAATAGAAAATGTTTGGGGTGACCTGCAGAGGGCTGTGCACAAGAAATGCCCTTGCAATCTGACAGATTTGGAGGACTTTTGCAATGAAGAGTGGGCAAATATTGCCAAGTCAAGATGTGCCATACTGATAGACTCCTACCCAAGAAGACTGAATGCTGTAATTAAATCAAAAGGAGCTTCTTCAAAGTATTAGTTTAAGGGTTCGCACACATAACAAAGTACTAGTTTAAGGGTGTGCACACATAAAGTATTAAAACAAACCTCACATTTATGTTAATCAAATCACATGATTAAAACATTAGCAGTGTTTTAACCTATTTTTACATAACATTGCTTTAAAAATTTCTTTCTCATTCATACCTGGATTTGCATCTGTGTTTAACCTCACTTGCCAAGCATATTCTTTCCAATTTAAATCTTCTTCTGCATTCCATCTTTTGTCTGCATCTGAATCTTGATCAATAGTAATAAAACTAAACCCCACCTTGACATTATTGTGATAATTAACAACATGTCTTGCTAAGGCATTAGTCACATCCAGTTTTTGAACTGCCCTAAGATGTTCATAGATTTGGCGGTGAAAGCTATGTATTGTTCTTCCAACATAGAATCCATTACAAGAATTACATAGTACTAGATATACAACAAACTTAGACTTACAATTATAATTGCCCTTGATATTAATAGTGTAATCCCTAGCCCTTACTACTACTTTGTTACCTTGTATCACAAACATACAATAATTACAGTCTTCACATCTTGACATCCCATTGTAACTTGTAGGAGTATTGTATTTTTTATTTTCTAAAAGATCCTTTAGACTTTTCCCTCTTTTGGTAACAAAAATGGGTTTCTCACATAAAAAAATATTTAACTCTTGAAAGTTATTTAAAAACTTCCAATTATATACAGTAATCTGCTTAATACTAAATAAATTTACTGAACTGTCCAACATACAACTTCAATTATAATCTACTGTTACCCCATTCTTTTTTATATCATTAAGTGCCCCCTTTTCCCTCACAGCTTTGATTTTTGCTATTGCTTCATTTATTACCATCATGGGGTACCCTCTTATCAAAAGTTTCTTTCTTAAAATCTCACATTCTTCTAAAAAATCTCATCTTCATCAGTGAGTCTGTTAATTTTGTCAAACTGACTATACACGATTTTGTTTTTCAAATTTGCACTTTGCATACTCCAAGTAACTATTGCTCTGAACATCTTTTGTATATATTTTGACCAAGATTTTATCAATTTTTTATACACAGTCAGATCCAGGTAATTTACACTAATTTTGCTTCTATTGAAATAAAACTTTAAATAGCTAGAAACAGAATTTAAATATTCACAAAAACTCAGCAACTCTAATTCCAAACCTTCCCATAGAAAAACAAGTCATCTAAATTCCCTTTCCCAACTAGTCATAAACAAATTGGCACAGCTTGGGACCATAGCTGCTCCCATAGCCACACCTTTGTTTTGTCTAAAAAATCTGTTGTCAAAAATAAAAAAAATTATAAGACAATCTCACATCTAACAATTCAGAAAAAAGACTAATTTCCTCAGCAGCGAAATTGTAACAACCCCTCAAAACTCCTGTAACCCTCTCGATTCCCTCTTCGTTGGGAATTACAGTATACAGGGAACATACATCTGCAGTCAGTAACCATGTATCATCTCTTAAAGGAAAGATTTTTAACACTTTCTTTAAAATCAAACGAATCCTTAACATATGATTCAGCTGTAGTGACTGCTTTTTGTAAGCATCTGTCAACAAATATAGCCATGGACTCAGTTTTACTGCCACTATTGGCCACTATAGGTCTAAACCTTGGTATATCCAAGTTTTTGTGTATTTTGGGCAGACCATAAAACCTTCGCAACTTGGGCATATTTACAAAAAAAAAGTCAGCTAATTCATTATTTATTCTTCCTTCCACTAACCATTCTTCAATTAACGAATTAATAAAATTAAAACTTTTATCAATATTTACCCTATTTACTTCAACATAAAATAGGCATCAGATAATACATCATACATGCTTTTTTCATAAAAACTGTATTCCATGAACGCTACTGCATTCCTCTTGTCTGCTTTAGTAATGTAAATATCTTTATCATCAATAAGCAGCTGTAGGGCCTCCTTCTCTATCTTAGAAATATTATGAAAAACGTTCTTGCTATGGTTATCTAATACATCCCTAACTTCTTTTTCACACGTAAGTAAAAATGCTTCTAACTCTGGCCTAAGGGGAGGATTAAAAACACTGGGTTTCCTAAAATAATGTTGTTTACATGTCCTGTTTTGAAAAAGACATTTCAAACTTATTTTTCACACAAAACCCCTCAAGTCATTAATAACAGACAAAATATTGGCGCTCAAAGATGGCAAAAATTAAGTCCTTTGCTAAAAACATTAATTTGTTTTGTATTTAACGCCACAGAAGATAGATTCACTATTTTGAAATTCAAATTGACAGTACCTTTATTACGTGATTATGCTAATTCCAACCGCGCTGCTGGTACTTCTCTACAGTTCCATTTTGAACATTGCATGATCTTGTTGCTTGCTGACAGCAACAATCCTCACTCCTGTTCCCATGGAAATTCTCCTTGAAGTTTTTTTTGTTGCTGAAAAACTTCTTTTTCCCTTTGTTGTAGAAAAACTTCTTTTTTTGTCCATAACCTTGATGTTTTTGTCCCCATGACTGCTTCCTCGGCTCCCAAGTTTGTTGCTTGCCAACTACCTGTGCCCAACTTCTTGAGCCTTTACCTCCGTCCTGGTAAACATCGACATGCTGAAAAACCTGTTTGTTGTTTCCTTCATTTCATACAATTCATAGCTTTTTCCACTATGCCCTCCGCCAATTGAACTTCTTCTGTTCTGATTCTTTTAGCTGCTCTACTTTCCAATGACTGCTTAGCCTCTAAATTACAACCCCCATCAGTTCCAGTTGCTGCCGGAACAGGCTGATAAACATGTAGTCCCTTCTGATAGTCAAACTCATCTCTTTTAAATTTCTTTAGTTTCCTTTTCTTTTACATTTCATTTTCATTATTAAGCTTTGCTTGTATAGATTCCATATTTGACTCCAAATTTGTAGAAGAAACCATACCCTTGAGGGAACTGTATTGGCTGATTACACTGTCATTCAAAATAGCCAATTTGTGCCTCACATCCTCTAATAACAGTTGCATATATTGCAGGCCTATGCTTACATTCAGCGCTTTCCACGCATTAAGCAGTTCTTCAGAAGAAAACTCCCCAGCAGGCATATTATTCACTCTGAGTCATCTTTTAACCTGCAAACAAGCTTTGATAAACAAAATATCCCATTGCAGTCTTTTTACTTTTAAGAAGTATTCTCAAGTGTACTAAACTCGCTTATGATGCTGGCGATGTTACCTGATTGGCTCAATTAAGGGGCTCGTCTTTCTGCACTGAATGGATTGGCTGGATTTGAAAGACAGTCCCCCAGCAACTTGTCCATCAAAACAACATTACCATTCAGTTCTTTGCTGTTAAAAAAATTCTCCTTTCTCTTGGGAACTGCTCCCAAGTCGATTGAGTCCACAGAACTAACTCTTTTCAGAGATTTATCCAAGCCAACCTTCTCAACAATCCCATTTCCATTGTCCAGCAGCATATTACTCTGAGTGTCATGCAACGTGAAACCAGTAGGAATAACCAAAATACTGGAACTTGACTGTTGTTGGGAAAACATATTAGGTGAACTGCCACTCAAAGAAGCCATCCAAATCCAAATAAAACTCCACAGCCTCAAGTAATAATATGCTAAGTCCCCCAAAAATAAGTAATCCAAACGAAAACGGCAATAAACACTCACTTTTAATAAAAATAAAAACAACTGGTAAACGCTTTCATTCATAAAGAACTTCTTTAGACCTGGTTGCCCCACATACAAACCTCACATTTATATGTTAATCAAAACTCATGATTAAAACATTAGCAGTGTTGTAACCCTTTCTTACATAACACTGCTTTAAAATTTTCTTTCTCATTCATACCTGGATCTGCATCTGTGTTTAACCTCACTTGCCAAGCATATTCTTTCCAATTTAAATCTTCTTCTGCATCCCATCTTTTGTCTACATCTGAAACTTGCTCAATAGTAATAAAACTAAACCCCACCTTGACATTATTGTGATAATTAACAGCATGTCTTGCTAAGGCAGTGGTCACATCCAGCTTTTCAATTGCCCTAAGATGTTCATAGATTCTACGGTGGAAGCTATGTATTGTTCTTCCAACACAGAATCCATTACGAGAATTACATAGTACTAGTTATACAACAAACTTAGACTTACAATTATAATTGCCCTTGATATTAGTAGTGTAATCCCTAGCCCTTACTACTACTTTGTTACCTTGTATCACAAACTTACAATAATTACAGTCCTCACATCTTGACATCCCATTGTAACTTGTAGGAGTATTGTTAATTATCACAATAATGTCAAGGTGGGGTTTAGTTTTATTACTATTGACCAAGTTTCAGATGCAGACAAAAGATGGGACACAGAAGAAGATTTAATTTGGAAAGAGTATGCTTGGCAAGTGAGTTTAAACACAGATGCAGATCCAGGTATGAATAAGAAAGAAAATTTTAAAGCAGTGTTATGTAAGAAAGGGTTAAAACACTGCTAATGTTTTAATCATGTGAGTTAAGTAACATATAAATGTGAGGTTTGTATGTGGGGTAACCAGGTCTGAAGAAATTCTTTATGAATGAAAGCACTTACTGGTTGTTTTTATTTTTATTAAAAGTGAGTGTTTTATTGCCGTTTTCGTTTGGATTACTTATTTTTTGGATTTATCACATTATTACTTGAGGCTGTGAAGTTTTATAAAAAAGTATTAGTTTAAGGGTGTGCACACTTATGCAACCAGCTTATTGTACATTTTTTATTTTTTATATTTTTCCCCTAACAGATTTGTTTGCTTTTCAATTGAATTGTACAGGTTATAGGTCACATTAAAGGTGGGAATAGTTTTGAAATGATTTATTGTGGTCTCATTTTTCTATATCACAAAAACCTGGCACTTTAACAGGGGTACAGTTTTTATATCTACTGTATCTGTATATACTGTATATACTAACTCTGAGATTGCTACATCATCTAGGTACATCAGCCGTGGAATTAATATATATATATATATTGTGTATGTATATATAGCCCTTTTTATTAATTTTTTTCATTGTTATGAGGACTGCATTTGTGTTTTCAGACTTTTAGCAGCAACTCTGAATTCACAATACATGGGAATTCAGATGGAGTGTAGAAGCTTTGAACCATATTGGGAGTTTCCTCTGTAGATAAGACTTCCCCTAGAGAGCAATTCTTCTTTCTTCATGACACCTGGGACTCTAGTGCAACAGAGTGGAGTTCAAACTGACTGCTGTATCTCTAAAGAAAATATTAGCTATACTGCAGAAGACAGGATATCAGCATTCTTGTGTCGTAGCTGTAGAAGGTGAGAGATAGATATCGCTACAATGCACAGGAGACTTTGATACAGTTCAGACTAAATACAGTACCATTTACCTAGCACGCAACCAACTAAACTGGTTAGAATTCCCCAAATATCAAAAATTCAATTAACTTAAACTGGCCTAAAGTATACTTTATCACCCAAACAAATGTTCAACAGTGAGCACAATAATTCTGTTGTAGTCCACATCTATATCTCTCAGGTCTAAAGACACTTATCTTGCCCAAGCCCATAGACCGATAAATATAGAGAAGCAATATATTCCTCATATGTATCCAAATGTTGGAATACTTTTCTATAAGACCTAAAACACATCATGAATCCAAAATACTTCAAAGCAGACCTTATAATCCACCTCTTAGATTCCAAACTATGCCCCCCCCCACACTATTCTCCTGGTTAAACAAGGCAATAACTCTGTCCAACTATCCTCTATCTATAGTGTCCTTTTGGTCTTCCTGCATAAACTAAGTTTCTGTTCTTCCATCAGAAGACTTAGTAGCTTAGCCACTCTTAGAAATTCTTATCTAAAATCTGCTGTCTAGTAGTAGTGTCCTACATCATATATTCTATTGCACTTGTTATCACTGCTACTTAGTACAAGTAATCCAATATAACTGTGCAATATAATGATATATAGGATCTATTTAATTTCTTTTATATATATCTATATATCTATAACTATATATATATATATATATATATATATATATATATATATATATGTATATACACACACACACACACACACACACACACACACACACACACACACGCACACACACACACACACACATACACACACACACACACACACACACACACACACACACACACACACACACATATACACACACTAATTTTTGTATGTGTATGTGATATTTGCTTTTGCTGCATTGTATTTTAGGACATCTTGGGGAGCTTTTCTCTCCAGGCCTCCACTGACATGACCCGGTCAGACCTTTCCTGTAAGCAACTGCTAATAAATTATTTATTTATTTATTTATTATTTGTTAACCAGGAAAGTCCGACTTGGCACAAGCCCATTGTCAGCAGGGGCCTGGGGAGAAACACTTCAGATGCATGTCTTTGTAACGTGGGAGAAAACCGGAGCACCCAGAGGAAACCTACACAAATACAGGGAGGACATGCAGACTCCACACAGAAGGCATCTCAGCTGAGAATTGATCCGGAGAACCTCTTGCTGTGAGGCAACAATGCTAACCGTTGCACCTTCTTCTGTACCCTGTGAAGAGGAAGGGAAGATACACAAGAGATGGTGTTCAGATGAGCTCCTGTGAACTCTAAATCTTGAGTGGGGCTTAGCTAAGATTTTGATTAATTCACTGTAAGGCCCAGATGAGTGAATAAGTGCAGAATGAAGTCGGTTGCTTGAAGCAGTAGATGCCTGGTGGGAGGGGGATGAGCTAGTTGTCTAGGTAACGAAACACCGGGAATCCAGGCACTCTCAAGTGAGCCATGACTGCTGCCAGACACTTGGTGAACACCCTGGGGGCTGTGGTGAGACCAAAGGATAGCACTCTGAACTGAAAATGACTGGCTCCTAGCCGAAAGCAGTGGAACCTTCTGGAACATTTGTCCATTTTTATGTGATAATACACGTCTTGAAGGTCTATAGAGCACATCCAATCATTTTCCTCTAGAAAGGGAAGTATAGACAGAACTGTGATAATATTTTGCACACACCAGTTACAATAGTTCCTAGATTGGAGGGTAAACTGATGGCAGTCCTACTGACGGAGTACCCAGCACAGGTTATATATATTGTGTGGTGGTCAGAGGATCATAACTTAACTGGATCTCGACATACAAGGTGGGAAACTCAGATTAAGTATAGTACCTCTAAAGCTTACCTGTGACTGCATTGTACAGCGTGCATAATTCATAGTATATGCAGTATTTTTTACAGGAGTTCTTGGACCATTTTGGTTACTGCAAGGTATTCAGTGTCCTTACTTAACAGTCTATATGAAACCCACACTAATAGACAACACATCTAAATAAAACATATGTTGCTGCAAGCACATTTGAAACAACACCATAGATAGGGCTGATCAGTATAGCCTTTACAGCTATAATCATGGCAAAAGTCATCTGTGTGTTATTGACAAAGTTTTGTCCTAGTCTAGCAAATTCCTCTGCTGTAATGGGCCAGAGAGAGAAAGAGAGAGACTCTTCCAAAGTGCTAGATATGGAAGTGGCCTGATTGCTTAGAAATTGAAGCTGCCTCTTTCAGTGCCTGTAAATCACAGAGCTGTAGAGCCTGATGAGTGAAGCGTCCTCAGTTTTCAGGGTGATTGGGACAGATGGTGACCTCCAGGGACAAGCAGGCACTTGGAAACTGAATTAAACACTGAGGCAAGAATGTAATTAATGCCAGACCCCCTCAGAGCTGGAGTGACTTCGCAATTTAAAACCTCACCAATTAAAGTTAACTCATTGTGTACTTGCATGCTTACTGGGAGATGTTTCAGCAGTGTCGGAGGAGGGGGGAGTGTCCTTCATAAAGGCATGACAGCAGTTGGAATAAAACAATAATAATTGTGTTGATTGAAGGTGAAAGCTAATTTGAAACCGTAAAGGTCACCCTTGTCTGTCATTCCTTCCTCAACCACTTTTGTCTTTTGGTGTCTAATTTAGAGGAGAAAGGACTGTGAATAGTGCTGTCTCCCATCTTGCATTAATTGCTGCATTTTTGCCTTCCTTCGGGAATAATAGCCCCATCCTTGTCCGAAAATCACTTTCATTGTCATGCTTTCTGTACTTTCTCTTCTGAGGAACCAAGTTTAAAATGTCCTCACTCCCATCCTAGCCTGCAGGGAAAACTCAAAATTCAAACAATTACTTAGGATTTATTCAGCCTCAAGTGAAAATGCACTTTTGTGCAGATATATGTGTTTGTCAGTATGTGCAGTTGTTTTCCTCTCACACATATGGATTTCTTTGATGGTTAAATGTAGGTGGGTGACTATATACAATGCATGGCAGTCAAGAAGGAACACATTTCACACTTCTCAGCCTGCATGTTACTGTTTTCAGTGGTAAATAATAAGCTGCCCATATTGTCTGCTCAAGGACTCTGAGCTGACATACAAATGTTAACATATATATATATATAAAATCAAGTATGTAGATATATACACATAAACATATAGGTATATGGACATGCACAAAACAAAGTGAAATTATCTGAAGATTTTCTTTACCTGGTGTGTCAGAAGAATGAATTAATAATCTCTGTTTTTATAAATGCTATTCCAAAATATATGGTTTATGATGGGGATACAAACAGCAGGTCAGCTGACTTAAATATGTTCATGTAGTCCCTATGCTAAAGTATATTATGCATTTCTGCCATTCAGTTTTAGTACACCCCTTCAGGACTCAAGTAATACATACATATATAGACATTTTATACATTTATTAATATATTGTTAACTATATAAGGGTGCTACGCACAGCAGTGCCTGTTTTAAGATACAATGAAGGAGACACTAAGCACAGAAACATCAGCACAGGGGAGCACCTACTATGTACAATACTACTAGCTGAGGGTGTAGTGAATAACTTTGTCTAGACTAGACTGATCAAACTATGCAAATTCATTACATTCACAGCCCTGAAACTAATATATATAACAAAAAAATTATATATTAAGTAACCATACAAGTCGAATGGGTCATGAGTCAGTAACGTGGACACCACACTCCTGCCTGCACACACATTTAATGCTGCAAGGTAAATTTGAGCTGGATGGTTAGTCTGTTGAATGTACTTGTCTCAATTCCTCCTACAAAATACTGCTTCTGACACTACAGTAATATTATTCAATTTCCTTTACTAGTCAATGCATTTTGTGATTCCCAGCAGAAAATTAAAATTTTCCAAAGTTACTCTGAAGGCCATTTTGCATCCATTTTCTTCTTTAGCTAATTGTTTCAAAGGTTAAATGACCACCAAGAGTAACAGTGACCTTTAATGGTCTGCTGTGTTGGGATTACTACTTTTAGAACCACAGCGTGCTTGTACATATTGTTATTTAACCCTTTACATGTTTGATAATGTTAATCTACTTCTGTCTAGGAAGACAGGAAACATGTCTCTGTGTAGGTGCCTTTTCCCCAGGGTAAATGTGTTCTGTCTCCGTAATTTTCATGCATCTTGAATAATCCATACTATCTTTCACTTTGATGGTCCAGCACTGCACTCCACTGGTACAGCTATAGTGATCATTGCTTTATTTATTTTATTTGGTAACCAGTTGAGCGAGCTCGTCCAAGCACTCTTGTCAGCCACAACCCTGGCTAAAAAACAAAAAGCATGCAGTGGACAAAGAGCATAAACAATCAGAGATTACATTGACAGACAGACCTCATCACATATGATAAAATGTGTTTGTAGTGACTCTATATAAGAGTAAATGATATACGCTAATGTAAGCAACATCTAGTTGAAAGCTAGAAGAACAACTGGTCTGCAAAAACTAAGAATGCAATATACATAAAACATTTGCCCCCAAAAATGTGAAGGTAATAAGTCATTGCCCCAGGCCTCTACAATTATAAAGGGATGTCAGCCTTCAAGTTTGGTTTTGATTTTGTGCATTTCTAACGCAAACAGGCAAATGGTTGCAATAAGCAATATTTTTGTAATGAAATAATTGATTGATTAATTGAGTGATTGATTAACTGGATAGGTAGACTAGTCCCAGGAGTACTGCTCAGCTATTGCTGTGAGTGCAACATGAGGAATGCAACTCCATCAAGAACTATATGAATATACATTGATTATTGAACCATGTAGGCACAGGTAAAAATGCTGCCTTAAACAATCAGTAAGAACAGATAGTACGCATGCCAACTATGATTTCAAACTCTGCGAGTGGTGCAAATGACTCAACATACTTCCAGTTAAAGCAATATTGAAGTGTCTTTGTACATTTATTGGGAGCAACAGCTTGTGTAGCCAAACTGTAATAACTAAAGATATAGGCTTAGGTGATATACTTTTAAGATGCTTCTTTAGTGTAAGCAAACATCTGTTATTGTAAGAAAGGAGTAGATATTACAGTGATATGGAATTCTAGAGTTTAGAACCCAACATTATAAAACAATATGCAGTTAAGTGCTATAAACAGTCATGGGTAGTTGCAAGATGGGAGAGGTTTGGTGTCTTCAACAAAGAATGACAGTTAATGATGCAGTTAAGGAAAGAACAGTGGTGTTAAGGAGTCTGCATGTGACAGTAGAGATACAAGTAAAATCGTCGCTTCTTAATGGGCAGACATCCCAGGAAGAGCTGCAAGTTATTAGCGGGTTTAATCACTGAACACTATAAAATTCCAGTAAGCCAGGTAAGTATGTATCGACTGGATAGAATTATCTATTGTTCTACACTTCTGTAGTTTACTAAGTGGCAAGTAAGGAAATAAAATAGTGAAAGAATTTATTAAATCAATGAAAAGGGATTCTAACATTTTGTCAGGAATCTCTGCTTTTATGAGTAGAGTTGGTAACTGAGAACAGTGCAGCAGTTCTGATGTAAACGTAATGGAAACTACACTGCTCATCACACAGTAACTTGTTGGAGTACAGATGTTCTTTCTGTTAGCATTTGATTTTCAAGAAACGTGGCTGGTGTTGTGAGAAAAGACAGCCAATAAGGATGGACTGCTGGCGTTGGAAGTATCATGACATATTTACACAGGTTTGGTAGTTGCCCTGTTTTCAAATAAAGCAATGTTTTCACATTCAAAGGAGAAAAATGTGAAAGAGAGAGTGTTTTAGTTTTAATCTAAACTTTATGACATCAGAACAGAAGCCAAAATAGCTGCTGAGAAGAACAACAAGAACAGCTCATTGTGGTTCAGGGAAATGTACAGAAAAACTGAAGAATATTTGGTGAAGAAGATATGAAAGAGATAGTAAGGAGGCAAGAGGAAACAAGCATGTTCAGGAAAGAGATGGATGGACTGCGTGAAAGAAGACCTGTGACCATCAAAGGCATGACTAGCAAAGACGGGAAGAGAGTGGCACTGATTTAAGAGGAGGGGCGAGAGTTGAAGCAACACCCTAACTTCATATAGAAAATGTGAAAAAGGAGATTTCTAGATAATGATTAAAATGATGATGATAGAGTTTTGTTTCCATTTATGCATTAGAGGATGAAAACACATACAGTGCGTTATAGGTCATAGTGCATTTTTAAATGTTTCATATTCATTTGTGTACTATGTCCCTCTATACAGACACATGCTTACAACATTGTGTAATACCAGGTTTCAGGCAATAGATTTCCATAAAACAGCAAGTTATTTCTTTAGAAGTCCAGTTACTTAATTGCATTGTGTTTTCAGTATCCCAGTACACATTTTTTAAATCTCAAAATAAGGTATTTTGACTGCAACATGTAGCTAACACGACATAAAAACCTATTGCTGCTGTTAATATTGAAACATAATAAAAATTATACTAATTTAAATGATTAGTTAATAGATTCAGTCCATCATTATGTAATAGCAGCATTCTGCAACTCCATGGAAGTATAAGGTGGCCATACTTAGCAACAAAATAAGACAAAAATATATTGTTTTTGTATCAGAAATTGTATAACTTCATACTTTATGTGGTAATAGGGTTATTGCAAACTCTACAAGGTTGTTGCAGTAAACGGGTAATAATTTTAAGTTTAAAGATTAAAAATATAAGCTAGTGGTATGGGAGAAGAAAGTGTTCTGCACCTTAAAACCTTAGGACTGCCTGATCATTTTCGACCATGAATACACAGACTCCTTTGAGAAGATTTCATTCCAAGAGGATAGTGCTATGGAAGAAGTACGGATGAAAGCCAAGTGTTTGGGAGAAGGACTTTGAAATACCTGAGCAGGTAATGGACCACCAATGAAAAGCATTTAAGGAAAGCTTTTGTTTTTGCTCTTTGGGATCACAACAATTGTTGCCATGCAGTTCAGGAGTGGAAGATCTTTTATACTTGAACCAACTTATAAGATAGCTGATATTTTGCTAAAAGGGTCTGAGGATGTTCAAGTTGAATGTTCTGCTTAGTATTAAACTGGCATGTTTGCTTTTTTACCATCTGTTTTCATCTATTTCTATGGCTGATAAAAAAAAGGCAATTTGCTTTGTTGTTTGCTTGTAAGTAGACCAGCCTATTCCCTAGATTCTTCTAAATAATATTACTTTGATCTGGAGATTAATCCCTGGAATTGCTGAGGATTTGACATAGGATCATAGGAAGTTACTAGGCTATTGGCCCTGAGGCCCTTATAAACCTAGACAAGAGTTACGGGTAGAATCCCAGCGATGTATTTTCTATTTCCCATCAAGTTATCCAGATTGCTCTTATCTTCTTTTCTGGTTGGGCAATATTTTTCCTGTAGAACTAACACAAGAGATTTCCAGTGTTAACCAGCATCTTGTCATAGATGGACGGAGTCCTAAATATATTGACCATGACCTGGGTTTAAAAAGTATGTTTGTTATTAGCAGGATCTGGCTGGGGAAGGAGGCAGTGGATGTTTGAAACCAACCTGAGAGAGGAAATGAGGCAAGCCTGCTAGGGCAACACCTCTGGGTGAAACCATTGGTATGCACATGTAAATACAAGGTAGCATATTTCTGTGTATGAAGGTATAAATGTTCAATGCATATAAAGACCTTTATAGCAACCCTTACATATGGCGCCTTAACCTTATGAGGTACTGTGGAGTTAAAGATTTACAGGAGATCCTTCACTGGCAAAAGATAACAAGCAGCAACTTTCCCCCCACCCCCCACCCCCCACCAGTGGGTAAGACTGGGAATGAATAATCCTGCTACAATACTGGTATAGCTAGAGGGCCATTTGGTGAAGTGGTATAAAAATAAGTGTTTTGATGCTAAAATGCAGTCATGTGAGGGAGAGGACTTTGCTGTAATCCATTCATTCTAGGACTAGTAAGAAAGGTGATAGCTATAACTTTGTAATAAGGCAGGATGGCTAGTTACTGAGCCCACAGTTGGAACTATTACATTAAAAAGGTGGCAGTTTTGGAACAGTGAATGCCGAGACTGTGAGAACATTAATGGATAAGGGAGAGCCAATATGACTTATTGGTCAGAGTCCAGTTTAACAGGACTATTATTTAAGTTGTTATTGGGTGTAGTAGAAAAGTAGACTGCCTGTGGCAGTGAGTATCTAAACAGCAGATTATTTAATGCAAATTGGATACTGCCTGACCAGTGGAGAGTGAAGTCTTAACAATAAAAGCGCACTGCTGCATTAGCTTATTACCTGTTACAACTCAGTAATCACATTCCAGTCAATCTCTAGTTCGGGAAAATGCGATGCTATACTTCAAGAGTTGGAGTGATAGGGAGTATGCATTAAGCCATGATTCAATCATTCCTATAATGTCCAATTTGTGGATTGCAATTCACGCTTCAAAGGTGACAGATTTGTTCTGGATGTTTTCCATACCAAATTCATCAAGCCAATATTATGTCATGTGATGAGATGAAGTTCTTTCTATTGAGGGTCGTGGACCTGGGTGTGAATCATTACTTCTTGAACTGAGTAACAGAACAAAGTGTTTAATCCATTTTATTTAGGCAGTGTCAGCTCATTTACTTACTATAGCAACAACTGCCTTTTTGGGGGAGCTAGGAGGATAGACAAACATAATCATTTTTTTTATTAGTATTTATGATAATTGTACTTAGAAAAGATAAACTATCTACTTAAGAAGAGATGTTAGCCAATGCAATAGTAGGAGAAATAACTTTTCAAGGAAGCAGGGGAAGTGTGTATGTGTCATGGATAAAGGAGTCAGATATAGGGAAGGTGAAAGTAGTGGCTGCTCTACAGATTGTCAAGGGGAAATTCATCGAACATCAGTAGCCCAAAGGAAAAAAAAAAAAAAAATTGATGGGATTATGAAGTTTATATATATATATATATATATATATATATATATATATATATATATATATATATATATATATATATTATAGTATTTGGTCATTTATCAGGATGCTGGTAGTAATTCTTGTTTTCATTTGTTGCAGAATGATACGATTTTGATTCAAAACATCCCATGCAACTTATTCCAGTCACAGCCTGGCAGGATTTTAAAGTTTTTTTTTTTTTGTTTGTTTTTTCATTGCTCAAATAGCCACTGAGATCATTAAATGTACCTTATCTGTTAGCATCAGGTTTATTAAACTTATTTTGCATTTGTTGTTCTTGTCGCATTGTCCTTAGCCACATGTCTAGGTCTTTCTCTGGTCATGCAAATGATGATAAAAAGTAATTCCTCCTCCCTGCTTTTCCCTAAGAGTATAAAGTGCTTAAGTACGTCACTAGATCATGCAGAGCAGCCTTATCATTAGTGGAAAGTGGCTTCCAAAATCCATCTGTATTCTACTCTGTCTCTGCTATTCTTTTGTACTGCTTCATTTATAATCATGAGTGTATGAGTGTAGGATGTATTACTGACAATGTGATGATACTGGAACAAACTGACCAACTATAAGGTACTTATGGATATTTTCTATCAGAAAACCAGGTTGTGAATACATTTTGTTGATATTTTACTAAAGACTAAGCATTAGTAATCACCTAGATGTAAGGCAGTATAATGATTTCAGTGTTTCTGTATTATTATAGAACTATGTCATGCTGTGCTTGCCAGATCTGTTGTTACCATAGAAACCTCACTTTAATTAAACATTTCTGTTGTATGTAATTACTTATCTGCACTCAACTATATAGTGCATGATCATTTATCCTTTATTTTAAATTCTTAAACATGCCTCATCTATAGTGACAAATGCACTCAAAATTTTTAAGCACAGCAATGTTATTTTGGAAATTTATCACAAGTCTCATGTGCACAGATTTATAATAGAATACATTCTAACAGATAGTGAGGGATATTCTCATATCTTTATTTTTAGTTTCTCCAAGTTTTTTTGGGTTTTTAATAACACGATAAGAATGGACCCCATTCCTATGTCGGAGTATGACAGAAGTTTCTGAGATTAGTATTGCTTCAGGCTTTGATGTTAGTCAAAAGTGTTCTTAGCAGCACTTACAATGAGCAAAGAATTGACTTCTTCTGCGGTTCATTTGGAATTACATGCATTGGTAACATACTTAATATTTCTATAAATTCTTTTTTATGAGACCCACTGCTCCTACTACTGTTGGAACTATCTGGTATCTTCCTTTTACATTGTTCTCATTTCTGCCTGCAAATCTTGATATTTCATAGGTTCATAGGTAGGTACTAGGCTATCAGCCCAAGGGCCTAAGTAAGCCTAGCCAACAAGGTTCCCTGGCTTATGCCACCCAAGAAAGTTAATTTCCTGTGCCCCTGTCGAGCAGAGCCACAGAAGTGTTCCCTGGGGTGTATTTCCTATTTCCCATCCACTCATCACGATTTTTCTTGAAGAGTGCTAATGAGGAACTTTGTTTGACATAGATGGGTAGCTTGTTCCAGAGTATAGGAAGTCTCTGGGACAGGAATCTATCCCTCCAGGATGTCTTGTTTACTGTGGTGACAAGGTTTAGGTCCCTAGAGCATGTAGCTCAGAGGGATTGGGATTTCTTTAGGTGTAGCATGTCCAACAGCTCTGGGTTTGACATAGCTTTATATGTTAGGCAGAGATCTCCTTGGAGTAGGTGATATGTTACAGAGTAAAGCTGGAATTTTTTGAGATGGTCAATGTAGGACACTTTTTTCCTGGATGAGAACCCTTTTGTGATGAGGTGTGCTACATAGAAGGATTTCCTAGCTACTGTGGTGATGTGATTATCAAAGGAGAGGCTACTATCCACCTGGATCCCAATGGAGAGGCTATTGTCCACCTGGATCCCAAGGTCTCTTATCACACATTTGGCGTTAAGTAGACTGCCATTTATGTGGTAGTTCATGGGTACAGAGTTTTTACCAAAGGGGATGACAATGCACTTTTTGGCACTGAGCTTGAGGCCATGCCTCTGACAACAGGAATCTATCTCAGTGAGGCCCTTCTGTAGGATGTCCACATCATTTGGGGACTCGTCTATGGCTCCTAGTTTGCAGTCATCTGTGAACTTCATTAGTCAGAGGCCTTCTGTGTTAGCCTGTACTTCAGAGGAGTAGATACCAAACAGGAGAGGTCCCAGGACTGAACCTTGTGGTACTCCACTTGTCACTGGCTTGAAGTCAGATTTGGAGTCTGCAACTTTTACAGTGTGGGTTCTGTCAGTGAGCCAGTTGGCATCTCATCTTGTGTCGTAGGGATTTATGCCTAGTTTAGTGAGTTTAGCTATAATTCCAGAATGGGGGATGGTGTTGAAAGCCTTGGAGATGTCAAGCTAGGCTGTGTGAACCACTTTACCCTTGTCTACAGCTTTGGTGACTGCCTCAAAGAAGTCGATCAGGTTCAGAAGGCATGATCTGCCTTTCACAAACCCGAACTGGGTGGGGTCCAGAGTTTGGAGGTTATTAATGTCTTTGTTTATGAGTTCCATGGCCTTGCAGACCAGGCTCGTCAGGCTAATAAGGCGATAGTTCCCAGGATCAGTGGTGGCTCCCCCTTTGTGGACTGGGATAGCAGTTGCTGTGTGCCATGCAGTGGGCACAAAGCGTGACACGAGACCATGACTGAACATGGTGCTTAGGTGGGGAGCCAGTTCGTTCTAAAGTTCATGTAAAACGTAGCCTGGGATGTTGTTCGGTCCCATGGATGCTGTTTTTGGTTTTAAAGAGTGCAGCTTTTACCTGCATAGATGTGATCACAGGGACACTGCATTTTTCCTGTATAGATATGGGCCATTTATGGGGTGAGAGGGGGGAAAAGTTAGCACTGAACCTATCTGGCAGGATGTTGGCAATATCAGTTGGTTCTGTAATTTTCATGCCGTTGTGCTGTAACTCAGAGCAGATCTGGGTGTCACCATTAAGATTCTTGACAGCTATAGAATGCTTTGTGGTTGCCCTTAAAATTAGTGGCGATTTTGTTTTTGTACCTAGCTTTGGAGGATCTTATAAGGGATCTCAGCTTCTTACTGAGGCTGACCAGGAAGCTCCTCCACTCATGGGATTTTACTCTCTTTTACAACAGTTCCTTCTGTTATAGAGTTTGTTTGTGGTAGGGGACCACCAGATTGGCTTCCTTTTTTTGGAGGATAGCGTCTTGGTTCTGTTTGGGATAGCACGATCCATGCACTCGTGTAAGTGCTTATAAAGTGCAATTGTGTAGGATTCAGTAGTCATAACTGTATTGTCCATCTGCATGGGTGTCATAAAGTTCACCACTTCTGTCTTAAGAAGTATGAAAATGACTTTGGAGAAATTTTTTACCATGGTTTCCTTAATGGGGGTTGGGGGCAGGATGTGGATATCTAGGGTAATTAGCTTATTGTCGGATCGGACCAATGAAGCGTTGACTTCAGGTGTGGAACACCGGTCACTCATGTTGGTAATGACTAGGTCAAGGATATTGTTGCCTCTGGGTGGGGGTGTGAATAAGTTGATCCACGGCATTGGAATTCATGAATTCCAGAAAGCATTGAGCGATGCAGTTGGTACATGAGTAGTTTTCCCAGTTAATAGTGGGGTAGTTGAAATCACCCATTATTAGGGTGTTTGGTTGAACTCTAATATTTTCCAGTATATCAAGAAAAGAGGAGTGGGAATCCTATTTCATTTTTATGTCTATACATGAGACACTATGATTGCTAGGTACAGAAATTTCAAAGATCAATTCTACTTCTGTCTTTTTTTGATGGACTACTGCTGTATCTGGTTTTCTCATATCTATTTTTTGAATTGTTGGTAATGAGTGATCACATGCATTCTCTATAATGCTTTGTGGTTTATATTTCCAATGCTTTTCAGTTACTTCTATATCGTAGTGTTTGCATAATCCCCAGTGCAACAATCTTGGCACATTACTGTGCATTTCAGTGTACAGACTCTCTGCCATGAGAATATCACACCCACCAACAAAGTGTGCAACTGTTTCCAATTCTTTTTTACAAAACCTACATTTGTCTGTGTTTGGATTTTGTAAACTTGTGTATACTTAGTCCACTATCCTGTGCTACCATTATTAATATTTCTGGCTTTGGTATCGACTAACATCTCCTTAGCCATCCCTCCATCACATCCTGATCAATATGAGGTTGTTCCAGGAGATCTCTCTACTTGCCACTATAGTTATGGATTTTCCAAATTTCTTTCCTTTTCATCTGTTCCTTCTCTTTATAATTCTTTCTTTTGTTTTTTGGCAAATTCAGTTGCTGCCTGATACTAGTCTACTTCTGGTTTGAGTTCCATTCCCCCTTGCCACCTGAACGCTTCTTCTAAACTAAGCAGAGAGGTCATAGTAGACGTCTTGTCCTCAGTTTGTAAATCTTTCACTATGTTTGGATCTGATGAGGTCAGTAGGTATATATGCAGTCCCACAATTGCAGATCTATACATGTAATCAATTTTGAGGAGTCCCATACCTCCTTCAAAGGACAGAATAGGTAACCTTGGTATACACTGATTTTTATATATTAGTTGATAAGCATGAAACAGTTTTCTTGTTTTTCTGTTCAGCTGATCCAATACCTTTGGGGACTAGTCAGTCACACCAAAACTGTAAGTTGAAACAGGAAGAACAAATTGGTTTACAGCTTAGACTTTATTCCTAGATGTCAAGGCTGTTTTCAATATTAGTTTTAGTCTTCTGAAGTATTGTTTACTGAGTTTTATTCACATTTGTTCATGTGTTATTGCTGATTTTTCATAATTTCCCAGGTATTAATCTACCCCTTCCTGCTCAAGTTCCTTTATATCACATTCCTGTCCTAGACTGATATTTTCTTGGTACTGCAACTTTCCTGCTTTAAAAGTCATTTTTGCACATTTATCAAGACCAAATGGCATTCTTATATAATCTGAGAAAGTTTTAACTACTTGCGGTTGTACTTTTAACTCCTGAGAGATGTAGTTACCATACAGTTTTAAGTCATACACAAAAAGTAGATGAGAAATCTTTAAGCAAGGTTGTTTTCTGGAAACCACATTGTAACAATACTTAATCTGTTATGTAAACAGCTAAATGGGTTAAGGGCAAGACAAAACAGCAGTGACAAGTATTCACTCTGGAATATCCCTTTTGAATTTTTAACCCTTGGATAATAATTTGCCTTTTGTAATGACTTAATTACAAAGTGGTTTCTCACTACTTCATGGTCGCTGTAATACAATTGATCAATGTAGAATGAATCTTATACATTTGTGAGCACTCCTTTATCCATGAATGTGGAATGCTATCAAATGCTTTTTTGTAATCTATCCATGCCATACTTAGATTCTTCCTCTATCTACAATTCTCTTTATTTAGCAACAAACGATCCCTTGTTCCATATCACTTTCTTTTATTATTCTTTTATTCTTTTGCCATGGTTGCATTTTCTTCTAAATGATTATAAACTCTGTCTGCATCAGTTCCAGGATATAGTTTGTACTTTGCTGGAAGGCAAGTTATTGGTCTGTAGTTTTCAGGATGGCTTAAAGGTACACTCTGAATGAGAAGTATCATTTTCCCTGTTGTTAACCAGATTGGTGTCTGTTCAGGATGTGCATGTAAGTAGCGCTTACTCAAGGCTAAATCTTTGTGGAAAGATATTAATGTCAGAAGTTAGGTACAGCATCTGGGTCTAGTGTGTTCCATTTAGGATCATTTCTTAATTTTGTTTCAGTTTCTCTGGCCATTACTTCATCCCATTATTTGAACTCCTTACTGTTTCTTTTAATCTTCTATCCATTCAGCATCTTTGTTATATTCCATGGGGTCTTCATAAATATTTCTTCATAATTTGTCTTTTTCTTCTGTTTAGGTTGTGTTTCTATTCCTTTTGCTTTGTTTCCCAGTTCTCTATAAAACTTTTTTAGGGTCATTAATGAATAACTTTTTTTGTATTTTTCACTTTTTAATTTCTCTAAGTCTTTGGGTTTCTAACACCCTTAACAGAATGGACCCCATTCCTAAGATAAAGTATGATTAAAGTTCTTGAAATTCATATTGTTTCAATCTTTGATGTTAGCCACAAGTGCTCTTCGCAGCACCTGCAGTGTACTCAGTAATGACTCCTTCTGCAATTCATATGGAGTTACATGATTTGGTTTGTTTGTGTCTTTCAGCTTTTCCCGGTTAGGGGTCGCCACAGTGGAACTCCGGTCTGCTAATGATTGGCAGTAGAGTTTTATGTGCTGGCTTGCTGGGCCTAACACACAACCTTCAATGAAGGAATGCCCGTTCATGCATGTCACCACACAGAAGACGCTCTAACTGAGAATCGAACGGGCAACATCTAACTGTGAGACGATAATGCTACTGCAGCACCACCACCGCAGTACAGTTACATGATTTGGTAACGTCTAAATAAGACTGTCAATTCTTTTTTATGAGACCCATTGCTCCTGCTAGTATTGGAACTGCCTGGATATCCTTCTTCCACATTGCCCTTGTTTCTGCCTGCAAATCGTGGTACTTTATGACTTTGTGTCTCTGTACATAAGACACTGAAATCGCTGGGTGTAGCAATTTTAATAATCAATGCTACTTTTTGTCTTCTTTTTATGGACTACTATGTCTAGTTTTCTCACATCTATTTTTTGAACTGTTGTTAATGGGTAATCACATGTGATATAAACTTTGTAATTTTCTATAACACTTTGTCATTTATGTTTCCAATGCTTCTCAGCTACTTGTATATTGTAATGTGGGTACAATCCCCAGTGCAACAGTCTTGCCTACATTATTATGCCTTTCACTATACAGGCCTTCTGACATTAGTGTATCACACCCAGCAACAAGATGTGCAACTGATTCCAATTATTTTTACAGAACCTGCATTTGTCTATTTCTCTCACATGTTCAAAGGACTTCGTAAACCAATGTCCATTCTCCTAGGCTGCTAATACTAACCTTTCATCTTTTGGTATAAATTCGCCTCTCCTTAACCATCCAGATGCCTTTTCCTGTATTTCTCTTCAAGTATCTTTGGTACTGATTTTTGTATTGATTAGTTTTGCCTTCTCCTTTGCATAAGTATTGCACTCTATTAAATCTCTTTTTTCCCCATGTCCATATTTCTTCTTCAGATGTCTCCTGTTCCATCCGTTTCTTCTTACTTTGGATATTCATTGTTCCATCATGCTGTGACATCAACTGTGTTAGACTTTCTACGCTAAATACTTCACTTCACAGGTATTCCATAACCTCAGCTTCTATTTGTTTAACTTCTCCTTTTCTAATCTTCTGTTCTATGTCCCCCCTTTATGGCTTTATTTTTTGCATTGTGAAATTTTCCATATCTGTGTGCCTTTGCATGTATCATTGAAGCTACTTTTTTGTATTGATTAGTTTAGCATTCTCCTTCGCATAAATATTGCACCATATCAGATCTCTTTCTTTTCCATGTCCATGGTTCTTTTTCATACCTTTCAAAAATCTGTAGGTTTTGTTCTTTATATTTTTGTACTTTTTCAGTTGCTTCTTGGTCTATATAATATTTTTTTGTAAATCTGTTGTCTTAATGAACACAAATTTTATATTTGAAGCGTTTGACAGTTTTTCTTGTGTAAGTATTTTTCTTTCCTCTAATTTCTTACTTAATCTTTTTGCATATCTTATATCTGGAAATTCTAGTTTTCTTGCATAATAGTTACGATATACAATTTTTTTCTTATCCTCGGTAGTCCACTCTGTCATCTATATGTCTCTATTTTTTTTTAATTTTTCCAAATCTTTTGGGTTTCTAATACCATGACAGGAATGGACCCCATTCCTAAGTCAAAGTACAATTAAATTTCATGAAATTAGTATTGTTTCAATCTCTGATGTCAGCCAGAAGTGCTCTTTGGAGCACCCGCAATGTGCCCTGTAGTGACACCTTCATGCAAGTTGTACGGAGTTACACGTATTGGTAACATATCTAAATGCGATTGTAGATTCTTTACTTTGTCTCTACTTTATAGACTGGTTCATATACCTGAATATATGTATATGGCACTTGATTTAATTTAAAAAGCAAGAACAGGCTACTCTATTAGATCCAAAAGGATGTGCACATTCAGATAAGGCCCTTTATTTGCTTCATTTTCCTATAAGGTGCTTACAGTTAGTTTAATGTTTAGTATAAACTCAATATATGTTTCTAAAACTATGTTCATAAGAGATTTGAAGAGCTACTATTTGTCCAAGATTTTTTTTTCATAAGAAATCAATTGTCAAAGGTGGCAATTGTTTATTACCTATGACTAAAAATCAGGCCTGTCTTACCTTTAGATATTAAGATCCTTTGTCTTTCTTGAGTATTTGGTATTTTCTTTCTGAAACTGAGCTCCAATGTAGACAACTCAAAAGTATTATTTTGGTTAAAAAGCAAAAGGATCTTTACTTTGAAACAAATAAAAATGCCAAATTTAATTTCAGATCAGGAATTATTCATACCTGTCTTAATGTCTCCTTATTCAAATGTTGGGACTCACAAAGAAGAGTTCTGATATGCCAAAAAAGGCTGACAATACAGGAGAAGAATGAATGTCAAACATTTCTTTTCACCATTAAAGTTACTTGTATGGGCAAGCCCATCTGTACCCCTACGTGGAGGTCAATCCCCCTCACAATCCCTGAACTTATGTATACCAACTCCAACATCGTTATACTATGGAGAAAATGGAATATTCTGAGAAATCCAAAGTTGGACTTAGTATATTTAAGTCTGGATGTTCAGTCATTTAATCTTCATCTTCCAAGACTCAGCATTACGAGTCTCAGCAATTCACACTGTTACCATCTTAATATGGCTGTTGTAAATAAGTCCCCCCTTCTCTTATTAGTCTTGCATAACCAAATCTTTATTAATGTTGCAAAGCAAGCTTTTCAGCTCATAGGAATACTTCTTAAAATAATACCTGTCTAATATAATTCTAACAGTGGTATTCTTCTATTTCTGATTAGCCTTAGATAGTAATTCAAATTTACAAAAAGGTTGCACAGAATATGAAGACAGTGAAGAGAACTATATAGTTAATTTTATCTTTTGTTTTATTTTCACATACGCATGCTTATTGATATCTATTAATAGTCAAACAGTCTAAATGAGCCCCCATAGTCCCTTATCCATTGGAGTACCAAGATTAAGTTTGAACAAGTGCATGCAGTATTAATAGGGAATTATGACTGTGTTGTGATCATGACAAGTTTATTATATATTTGAGAAACTAATTCCAAGAAACTCACCTCAGGATTGAAACCAAAATGAGGAATTTCTTGAAGTTCATTTTGAAAACACAACAAACTAGAGTTATGATCAGGACTTGATTGCAATCTTTAGTGTTAAAAAGAGTTGCTTGGAGGAAAATGCAATAGGTCCAATTGGAACTTTATCTTGTTTGCATTTTAGCTATAATTTCTTTGAAGGCATGGCATGTGGCCAGTGTTCAGACTTGATATTGTGAAATTCTTATCTATGCAAGTGAAAATACTAGCTGTTGTGATGTGAGCCTCACAGTAACAGTTTTATAAGTTCCCCAGAATAAGATCATAATGAGGGTGCTCCTAGGGATCTATATTAGATCAGCGAATGCTTAAAAAAGTGAATGCTGATTGATCGACCTTATGTAATTGAAAGCTTACAATCTCTAACTGTCAGATCAGCGATTTTTTTTCCTAGGGAAAAAAATCGCTGATCCAAAACACATACACACAATACAAGCACACCAAACAAACAGAAATCCACACACATACACCTAAAATCTGACACCTAACCCTACACTAAACTATGCACACACCACTAACTATCCACTTACCTTAACCCTAACCCTAAGGTCCATCACTATCGCACACTCACCTCACCCACTCCCTAACCCTAACTCACCTAAACCTACCCTAACACTCACATCCACACAATCACACACTTACCTGAATCTGACCCATAACTTTTCACCACAGCACTGAAAATACCGAAACAACAGAAACAGACAACCGAATTCTTTCCCTAGGAAAAAAAATGGGTTTCTGTTGCTTCGATATTTTGAACATTCGCTAAAATAAGGTCAATCAATCAGCGTTCACTTGTTTAAACGTTCGCTGATCTAATATAGACCCTGCTCCTAGTACTACAAATATGTTATAAATCATAGAATCAGCCAAATCATTTAATCTTCATTTTTAAAACAGAACACAACAGAGTGTTTTATTAACATTTGACTCTTATTAATTGTGAGCAACCTATCATACTTTCTAAACTTTACAACACCAGACAACCACTAATGTGTGCAGAGATAAAACAATCACAGTGCTTGGGACTGTGCTGTGCAAGCACAATGAATAGTCCCTACTAATACACTATTGCCTGACAGTATCATACACAGAAAAATAAAATGTGAAAAAGTTCTGTTTGTGTATAGGAGTCAAGCCCTGACTATTGTCACAGGGAATGAATGGGTTATAGGGGTCTCATCTGGGGGGATGAATAAAAACTATGGGTGACTTGGCAGGATGGACTTGATGGCCACTAAAGGCAATGAGCTCAAAAAATGAAAAGAAATGTAACATCCCAGCATTGCCTGCATTTTATATGCCTATTTATGGCGCATGGTATAACATAAATTATTGAGAAAGCTCACTTAAGCAGCCTCTGCCACAAAGTAAATTCCTGCATGGGAAAGACATCTTCTTGCTTTTATTCCACATGTTGTTTTCTTGTTTGAAATGTAGTGTGCATTTATTGCAGAGTGTTATTTAAAGTTCCCTTGCATATTAAAAGATCTGGTTAGGAGAGTAAACAAAGCTGTGATTCTTGATGAGTCATGGGACTTAGAAGAGGTTACTTACCTCTGAATAGTGGAGAGAGCTAAGTAATTCTATTTATTTAAAGGAAATCTCCATCTTGAAACTCAGAATTTTTTTTCATTGCATCTTTGTATTCTAAGCTATTTTAATATACCAAAAAGTGTTTTTATTATATTTCAGTAAGTTTTACCACAAATTGTGGGAGGCTATAGATAATAGCATTTTTATTTTAGTGGAAAAAAAAGCATTTAATTTTTTTCTGTGACCTATCAGAGGGACTAGAGAATAATATTTTTGTTTAAGTGGAAAATAAAACATTTCAAAGCTTTCCTGAGAAAGCCCACTTAAACAATTTCTGCTACAGATTAGACTGCTCTATGGGATAAACAAATTTGCAGTTTGAACAACTTCTGCCATAGAATTGACTGCTCTGTTGGATATAAAATTTTTCTAGCTTGCATTCCTTTTATTATTTTCTTGTTTGATTGCAATCTGCATTTAATTGCAGTATTTTATTTATTATTTAAAGTAATTTCCCCTGCCTAATAAACATTCTGGTTAGGATAGAAAGCAAAGCTATATCTTCTGGTAAATCACAGGACTTAACAGAATTTAATTACATGTGAACAGCGAGAACTAGATAATTATATTCTTATTTAAAGGAAACCTCCATCCTGAATCTTTAATTTTTTTCATTGTGTTTTTGTATTCTAAGCTATTTTAATATAGCAAAACTACTCTAAGCACTTCCTATTATATTTCAATATATGTTACTACAAAATGTCTGTAATAGTAAAAGTAATGTCTTTCGGCTTTTCCGAACTCCAGTCCGCTAATGATTGGCAGTTGATTTTTACAGTGCCGAGTTGTCAGCCCGATGCCCAACCTTCAAAGAAAGCACACCCATTCATGCATGCACCTACCTGCATGTCTTTAAATGTCAATCGACCGTGGGGAGGAAATGCAGACTCCACACAGAAGGCGCTCCAGCTGAGAATCGAACGGGAGAACCTCTTGCTGTGAGGAGACAATGCTAACCGCTGCACCACTTGCTATTTTATAGATCTTGTTTTGCAGGTTCTTTTCCTGGTCATCAGAATCTGTTTCAAGTTCCCTTTAAATGAGTTATGCTAGACATAAACAAATAAGGTATTTTTTTAATGCTGTTGAACTATTGTAAATGATTAATATATGAACTTTAATATACAAATGTATATTTAACTATTGTAAATGACTGATATATGCACTTTAATATACAAATATGTATATTTATATACTTTTTATAATTTTAGTTTGCAAGATTTAGTTTAGACAGGAAATATTTCATGTTTTAAAACATGTTTCATGTATTTAAATATGAATATGCAGTTAATTGTTGACTTCTGGCTGGGCTGTGATATAAAGGTTTTAGTTTAAATGTATGTGAATAGTAGTTTGTTATATAACACACTGGGGAAGGGCATTGGATTGAAAGCTTTGTGTATTCTAAATTAACAAGTTTGCTACTCACTATTACCTGCCTAGCATTTCTGATCACTGGACTTTATCTGCTCATTGTGAATATTTTGTGTCTGGAGTGACAGTTAACCTCAGAGCTGCTTCTAGTTGTTTTTCTGTTTTTTCTAAACTCCCATGTAAACAGAATGGTAATAGTATGAGAGTGAAGACATCTTACCCAAACTTTGGAATTTGACTACTTTGCCCTTTTTGTTTGAATTGTCTTGCTTTGCATCTCAAAGTACTCTAACCTATTCACAGTAGTTGCAAATCTTCAACAAAATAAAATAACTGAACTGCAGATTTTTCAAAGGCTGTCAAACTGTAGTCTTTCAAGTACTTACTGACCCACCCCTATACTTCTCCTGAAAGAAAGAAATGCCAGAAGATGCTGAATGTTGACGGAGGGGTGGAGGTTTAGAGAGGTATTTAGTGATCTGAAAATACATTTTTTTTACCTTTTAACTATTTACTACTGTGACAATAAGGAGGTACTGCCAGCCATGCCAGGAGAAGTATGACAGTGGATGTATAACTTATGCCAGCAGAGGTAGCTGGAATGTTATAAGGAATTATATGTCCTTTGTGTATCAAACTGATTTGTACAGAAACTCGTGTTTAAAAATGTATTTGTAAAGTTTCTTGTGTTAAAATGTATCAACAGTGTTTCCTGCTGGACAGAAAAGAAATGTCTATGCTTTATTGTAACTATTTAAATTTACACATTGTAACAGCATATTCTGAAAGAGAAGAGGTTAATCCACCTGACTTTTAAAAATATTCTTGAAATTAAATTATGTTATGGGTTAAGCCATAAAGATGTTATCCCTCAGTTTTGAAGGAAGCCAGAGACACAATGCATGCACTAGAGAATAGTCTGTAGCACCTGTAGTAAGAAAGGAAGTGTTTTATGGTTGTGTGGCTTCCAGCAGCTGCACCTGATTAGAGCAATGCTCTTGAGTGTGCATTGTAG